>NW_017307895.1:275961-304804 GCF_000935625.1 Nanorana parkeri
TATATATATATATATTAAATTTGTTTTTTAAAGGAGAACGTTGGGGTAACCTTTTTATCCCATAGTCCTCTTAAGGGTCACGGGAGGACATATACTAACGTCCTCCTGTGACCCAAAGCTCAGTATATAGTGAGCTATATATCGAGAGCGCCGCAGCCGGGACGGATCCCGACAATACTGTCGAGATCCTGCCAGCTGGCTGATTGACAGCGGGCTCTGCCAGCCCCCTTCCCCATACGTTCCTCCAGTCAGTACTGGAGGATCAGAGAGGGGAGGGGGGGGAATCCCTGCGGGGAGCGGTGACTGATAGTCACTGCTCTCTGCAGGGAGATGATCGGAAAGTGAGCGAGCGACGGTATGTGTTCACTCACTTCCCGATCAATGGAGCCAACGTGTGACAGTTTAATTGTCACATGGCAGCTCTAATTATGAGGGTGAGTGAAAATAACTCACCTCATAGTTCTCCTTTTAAGTGTTTGTATTAATTTATTTTTTACAAAACTGTGTGACACCCTTTTTGTGGTATGGCCACTCATAGCTAGTGGTCTGCCCCCTTCCTACCAACCCCCAAAATCCACCCCCCCCCCCTCCCCTGTGAACTGAACCTAAATTATGTAATTAGTCTGCTGCAGGCAAAAGGAAGCATTTTCTTAGTCTTCACTTCCTGTTATCACTTTGACTGTACAGGGACATTTTTTAGCAGGGTCTCTCTGAGAATTGTTATAAGGCTTCCTAAAAGAAGGTTAGGAAATTCTGCTTTAAAGGGTATGGGTACTCTCAATTTTGCTTTTCCCTACTGCAAATCACTAATATCTGGGAAATAAATATAAACATTTGCTACAATACTGCCGCCTTCAGGAGGTTTGGACACTGGCAAACAACAAACATTAAAGGAGAACTATGAGATGAGTGATTTCCACTCACCTCATAGTTCTAGCCGACCTGTGACAATGAGACTGTCACAGGTCGGTTTAGTAGATCGGGAGGTGAGCGAACACATACCAGGATTCCCCTCTCCCCGTTCCGATCTGCCAGCGCTGACTGGCGGAACGGATGGTGGAGGGGCGGGTACAGCTGGCTCTGCCGCTTGATAGGCAGAGCCAGCTGTCACTCACGCAGCTAGGCGGATCCCGTCATCTACGTCGGGATCCGCTGCGGCGTCTCAGTATACCGCGAGCTGTAGCTCGCGGTATACTGAGCTTAGGGTAACGGGAGGACGCTAGTTGGTGTCCTCCCGTTACCCCAAGGAGAACTATGGTGTGAAAACACTGACCCCATAGTTCTCCTTTAAGCCACTCCCTGTATAACCGTGTCTTCAAACCGCCTTGTTAGTGTCCTCGGAGGGTGAACACTTTATCCTATTTATTCTAAGCCCCGCTATGGAAAACTTGAAACATATGTTTTGTGTTTTTTTTTTTTTTTATTCTTTTGTTGTTCAAGCAAGATTTTTGTTTCACTGTGGATGTTTTTTCTTCAGTAACCTGAATAAAGGCAAGTCACTTCACAGCAGCTATTTGGAGGCTGTACCTGGACCCAGCTGGAGCAAGGATTGTGCGGCCTGTCTGGAATGTGACTTTCAGACACTGGGCTCTGCTTTTGGCACTTTCCAGAACTTTATGAACTGTGTTGGTAAGCCGCAGGATTTTCTCCAGTTCCAGGGTCGTGGCACTAGCCTTCAATGAATAAATTTGTGGTCTAGATCTTGTTGTCCAAGCTAAGGGTGAAGCTTGTCCTGCAATTACAAAGATACATTAATCTTAATGGGAGATGTTGAAAAGCAAAGGTTTGCCAAACGGGAACACTTCTGACTTAATTCTCTAAGCTAACACCCCAGGAAAAGGAGCCTTATTTTCAAAAACAGTGACGGATATTTAAAAAATAATTGTCAAATGGCTAAAAATTTTGAACTAAAGCTGCATAAACTGAGCCTAGAGCAGGGGTGGGCATCTCTTGCCCTCCAGCTGTTGACAGTAACAGGCATGACTCCTAAAAGCATGCTGGGATTTATAGTTGAAGCACAGCTGGAAGGCTGGAGTTGCCCAGCCCTAGTCTAGAATACTTCAGCTTGTAGAGTGAGTTATAAGAATTAAAGTGCACTTGTGTTCAGACTATTGATGCTACAATATTGGCAGATTGTTAGAGACATTGGGGGGAATTGATCAAAACTGGAGCACACAGAATCTGGAGCAGTTGCCCATGACAACCAATTTAGTTTCTCTCTTCAGTTTAGCTTTGAAAATGGAAGAGACAACTGATTGGTTGCCATGTACAACTGCTCTAGATTTTCTCTGCTCCAGTTTTGATAAATCCCCCCCATTGTCATCTGGTGACACTTTTCAGGCTGCTCCAATAGATAAAATGTTTGAAATGAACACTTACCAATGATGTTATTTTTATCACAGTTCATTTTGCCCTTTTTAAAAGGCTCTCCTCAGGGTTCAGGGGGCAAAAAGATGTTGATGACTGCTTCTCCATTCACAAAGGAGAAGGCAAATGATGGTTGCAGCTCCCATAAATTGGTAGGGCCAGTAATGGTAAGCACTCCATATACTGGCACCACCGCGGTGTATTCCTGCAGTCCCTAAAGGAAGAGAAATGACATTTAACAAGGGTTTCCTAAAGAAAATGAGCTCCTCCAATACAGTGAGTTCTAAATTTTCTCACCAAGAACAATCACCATTATTATTCAGCTAAAGTAAGAGTGAGAAAAGACTGACAGACGTATGATACCTACCCTATCCGGCTGAGGGATCGGATCCCGGCAGTTGGGACAGGCTCTGGTTACCTCCATCCACCTTGTGATGCAGGCAGAGTGAAAGAGGTGGGAGCAGGCTAGTCTGGTAATATCTACTCCCTCTTCTATGTTCTCTAAACAAATAGAGCAGTCAGGAAGCTCTTCCCTCTGGTTACCCCCTGGATGTTCCCGGATATTCTCCGGTTCAGGTTGGGATGGTCCATCCCCCTGCTGGTTCCCCACTGGTGGTCCCTGGATACTCTCCAGGCGGTTTTCAGAAACGCGGTTACGTCTGACCGGAGATCGACTTCTCTCTCTCCGGCCGGAGCCCCGGTTCTGATGTCTCCATCTGCCAGATCTTATGGGTGGCTGCTGGTCAGGTGCATTGGCCAGCCGCAAAACCCTAGACCTGGTTCTCCCGGCAATGGGGAAATCTCGCCCTGCAAAAAACAATGATGCATAATCCATGAATATTTCGGTATGAGAGTTGTTGAAAACATAAGAAAGCTCATGTTGTTTTAAATGATTGCGGTGAGCTTGCCATAGACAGACAGAATGTCCACCTGTTACAGGTGATCTTTAGCCCTTCCAATACTATGTAATACGGAGACCTTTCTACACCAGCCAATCAATCTGGATCCAATCACGCAGGTCTTTCAACTACATAGTTATTAGTAGATGTAAAGGAGATTGATTGTAGTGTGTGTGGTGAGCTTGGCTTACCTGATGATGGTGATGGGTCTTCCTCGTCACTGGCATGGTTGTCACGGCGTGAACGACCACGATATCGTGACATCCTGGTAGAATTGGATGTCTAGAAATGTGAATCACTGGCGTGGTTGTCACGGCATGAACGACCACGATATCCTGACATCCTGGTAGAATTGGATGTCTAGAAATGCAATAAAAACCCGCAAAAAACAACTGCAACCGCTACATCGCAGAGCACCCCGCTTTGGAGATGCTACACAAAGTCACTCCTCCTCAGCAAGTGCTGATCACCACAACTATAGTGCAATATATGGTCCCGACACACGATGACATCACAACGCACCGTCGCCCAATCGCAGCACAGCACTGGGAGCTGCATTAAAAAAAAACACTTCTTTTCAGTTGAGTGCAATGAAATTTGAAAATAACTGTCACATGGCTACAAATAGGTGAATGTAGATCTCATAGCCAGACTATAAGGAGAGGGTGTTACATGGCTACAAATAGGTGAATGTAGATCTCAGGCCCAGACTATAAGGAGAGGGTGTTACATGGTTACAAATAGGTGAATGTAGATATCATGGCCAGACTATAAGGAGAGGGTGTCACATGGCTACAAATAGGTGAATGTAGATCTCATGGCCAGATTATAAGGAGAGGGTGTTACATGGCTACAAATAGGTGCATGTAGATATCATGGCCAGACTATAAGGAGAGGGTGTTACATGGCTACAAATAGGTGAATGTAGATCTCATGCCCAGACTATAAGGAGAGGGTTTTACATGGTTACAAATAGGTGAATGTAGATATCATAGCCAGACTATAAGGAGAGGGTGTCGCATGGCTACAAATAGGTGAATGTAGATCTCAGGCCCAGACTATAAGGAGAGGGTGTTACATGGCTACAAATAGTTGAATGTAGATCTCAGGCCCAGACTATAAGGAGAGGGTGTTACATGGCTACAAATAGGTGAATGTAGATATCATGCCCAGACTATAAGAGGAGGGTGTTACATGGCTACAAATAGGTGAATGTAGATCTCAGGGCCAGACTATAAGGAGAGGGTGTTACATGGCTACAAATAGGTGAATGTAGATCTCAGGCCCAGACTATAAGGAGAGGGTGTTACATGGCTACAAATAGGTGAATGTAGATATCATGCCCAGACTATAAGAGGAGGGTGTTACATGGCTACAAATAGGTGAATGTAGATCTCAGGCCCAGACTATAAGAGGAGGGTGCTACATGGCTACAAATAGGTGAATGTAGATCTCAGGCCCAGACTATAAGGAGAGGGTGTTACATGGCTACAAATAGGTGAATGTAGATCTCATGGCCAGACTATATAGAGAGGGTGTTGCAAGGCTACAAATAGGTGAATGTAGATATCATGCCCAGACTATAAGAGGAGGGTGTTGCAAGGCTACAAATAGGTGAATGTAGATATCATGCCCAGACTATAAGAGGAGGGTGTTACATGGCTACAAATAGGTGAATGTAGATCTCATGCCCAGACTATAAGAGGAGGGTGTTACAGCCGTATACATTCAGCCCAAAGAATCCAATCTTGTATTGTGACTTCTAAGAGGTCTAACTTTCCTGGCTGATTGTCCTCCCAGCACCCTCAGCACTTGCCTTTTGCCCTTTCTATTGGCACAAACAGGTCAATGCATCTGAATGTGTCATCTTGTGTATTTCCCCCCACCAGGGAGCCGCAGATGGTGCATTGGGCTTCCCATAATGTTAATGGCTGTACTCGGGTATATGCTGGTACTTGTGTAAAACCCCCATCCAGGGATTTATATCTGAACAGATATGCAGCTATACAGAAATATGGGCATATACCCACATACAGCTCCGTACAGCCATTGACATCTATGGAAGGCTGCCTGGTGGGGGAAATACACCGCTATATACATGATTCAGACTCGGATGCCCATGTGCATGAAGTCTCATTTGTGTAAGCACATTTGTTTTAAACACAGTGCTGCTTGTTTAGGGATTTTGTTTACAGTAGAGCTGCTTCTCTTCCCACACACGTCTATGGGAATGCGAAAGCAGTTTGAAGAAGTTCAGATGCAGGTCAGATGGAGGTCAATGGCAAGTCAAATGTTCCTGTCAGTATAATAATGATCTCAGAAGTGTCTCCACATGATGTCATAACCAGGCTCATCAACACAGCCCAAATCCGGTCCACACAGGTCCTTATCCCCCATTCACACTTCAGCATTGGTGGAGGAGCCGGGAGTTATGCACCATTTTCAGGTGTTTTTAGATGCTCCCATAAAGGCCTATTGGGACCAAAAATGCGCAATTATGTCCCAAAGATCCTCTAGTAATTTTTGTAACTCGGATTTTAACAGACGCAATGGAATAACATGGAATTCCAAGTTTTGAGCGTTTAATGAATTTCAAACTAAATCACTTACTATGGATGCTGCTGCTTGATGTTTAACAGTTTTAGTTTCCTGCAGAATCAGCTGGTCGTCTGATCACTGGCCCTGATATCTTGTTTTAGTGTGGCTCCTTTCACCTTGCAGGCTCCTATGGAGCCTCCCTTGTGTGTGCTAGTAAGCTGTATATGTCTCCACAAACACAGGCACAGCAAGTCATCCTCCTGCTCTGCTTTTTTTCCTTCTCCTTTTTCCAAGCTAGTAGGTGGACGGCTGCTGGAGACCGCTCTGTCCCTTGTGATCTTGTACTGGACAGGAAATTTAGGGAAGCCGAGCTGAGAGAATTGAAACTGTTTGGAAACATGATGACTAAAAGTGCTTGGTTAAAAATATAAATACTTTGCTGGGCAATGTATATTTGTTTCGATCTGGCTTCATTATTTTAAAAATGTTTGAGAGTTTAATACTCCTTTAACCCCTTCATGACTGAGCTTGTTTTTGGTTTCTGTTCGTAAATGACTGACACACTTTTGACATATTTTTGCTGTGTGATTCTTCCACGTCAGTAATATACTTTCTTACAAAGTGCACCCACACATATTATATATTGTTTTTTAGAGGACAGATAGGGCTATAACATTTATTTGTCCCTTATTTTTTATTTTTTACACTTTTCACTAATTTTTTTTTTTTTACACTTTTCTTTTTACACTTTTCACTTTTTTTTAAACCTAAAAATGTTATTTTATTTATTATATCAAGCAGTCATTGTGAATTAATCTCACTATTACTGCTTGATAAATTTAATACATTTTTGGTTATTATCAGGCTGCTTCAAACTTCAGAACAGTTAGTGACACTGATCCTGCAGCAGTTCAGGATTCAGCCGTCACTAAAGGTTTTCTGATTGTTGCAACAACGATCAGCAAACGGAAACATTCTTCTTTCAGGAATAGATACATTGTGTGTCTATTTCTGAAAGTCAAAGATTTAAAAAAAAGCCAGTATAGCTTGAGAGAGATATCTCTCTCGATCTATACGAGCTGTCAGAATGCCGTGTGTCCGCTCTGCTGTGACTCTCAGACACCCGATATTAAGGTATCGGGTGTCTGAAAAAGGTTAACCCTTTCATTAATGGATGCCTAGATAGACATCCATTACTGAATGGTAACCGCTGATTACCAGCCTTCTAGTGCAGCAAATAACTCATCACGTGCATTGTACGTGACGAGTCATTTGGTCCCTTTGTGGCGGGACGTACAGTGTACGTCTCCCGTCACGAAGGGGTTAAAGGTTAAGTTCACATTTTGTGGCCATGTTTTATTTTACATCCATTTTTCGGGTGTAACCTGGAAGATGGTCAGAATGCAGACCCTCCTCTTCCCTCCCATATATCTAGATCCTGGGTTTTTTATTCCCGCAGGCTGCCCCAGTGGTTTGAAATTGGCGCGGCTCTGTGTGGCTCCTCCCCCCCCCAGCTGTGTCACCCATTCATAGATCCTTTGATTGGATCTGTGAATGGAGATATTACATGTCCCATCAGCCACTGCGGCAGAAGGTCACTGCACTTGTAGTCCATTGACACTTCTTCCCATCCCTGTTATTGGATGTCCGTAGCACATTACGGACATGGACGGGAGGAACAGCCTGCAGGAGGCAGAGCATTGCACAAGCAATCCACTAAAACCGGATATCGGAGCCAGCTCCCAGGGGTCCAGCAAAATCTGCCGGAAACTAAAACTTTGAAACATCATGAAACTGAATCCATTGTAAGTGATTTCATCAGCATTTGACTTCATATCACTTTAATGTTTTATTTGTCAGTACTCCAGTTGTTCTATGGATCTATTTTTTTTGGCATTGTTTAAAAAAAGGTCTGTTACACGGAAGTTCTGTCATAGACTACTAATCCTTTGAATTAAATGTGCTTGTTTTATTGAGACGTACAGGTATGTCCATGGTCATCCGAATCAACAGGGTGTCTGAAGTCAGAGACCTGCTAATCTCTCCAAGAGCAACCCAAAATAACTGATACTAGGTTTTATTTGAAGAATATCTAAACTCAACAACAAAAATGACAAAGTTCCTAAAATAGCTGCCTTCTGCGCTCCACCTGTCTTAAAAGTGAAATCTAAATAAAGCAGCTGGTGCAAAAAAATAATGAATCATACATGAAACAACAAATATTTGTATATAGTCTCTCTCCCCCCCTCTCTTTCTCTTCCTCTCCCTCCCTTTCTCTCTCTTCCTTGGATAAGTATCTGGTATCTGCTTGTATTTCTCAGCATTGAGGACACTATTGATCCTGACCAAATCTCCAACTCCATTGGAAAAAATGCAGTCCCAGCCTTGCAGGGAACCTCCACCATGCTTCACGGTTGCCTGCAGACACTCATTATTGTACTGCTCTCCGGCCCTTCAGCGAACAAACTGCCTCCTGGTACAGCCAAATGTTTTACATTTTGGCTCATCAGCCCAGAGTACCTGCTGCCATTTTTCTGCACCCCAGTTCCTATGTTTTTGTGCAATGTTAAGTCGCTTAGCCTTGTTTCCACTTCGGAGGTATGGCTTTTTGGCCGCAAGGCCGCAGAAAAATGGCAGCAGGTGCTCTGTAAGGCCCCGTTCACATTGAGCGATTTATCGTGCGGTAATTCCCGCGATATCGCGGCAATTTACCGCGCGATATCGCTCTCCAATGCTTCTCAATGGGGCAAAGGGTCCTGCTGTCGCGGGTCGTGCGTCGCTACAGCAGGACCCTTTTTGGAGAGGATTTAGCCGCGATTCAAGCTTGCTTAATGCGCAAAAGCTTGATATCGCGCAAAATGCAAATCGCACGACAAACCGCTCAATGTGAACGGGGCCTAAAGCTGCAAAACTGTACAAATTTGAAACATTTGGCAGTAGCAGGAGGCAGTTTGTTCACCGCAGGGCTAGAGAGCGGTACAATAATGAGCGTCTGCAGCAACAGTGAAGGCATTCTAGCACTGTGGAGCAATTCATCATCAAAGTTCAAAACAGAAGCACTGAAGTTGTCTAAGTCTGCTCTCTCAACAACTTGACCCTGTAGTTTGCCCGTTTGTCCTTCTGGACCATGACAAATGGCCCAAGTACACTAGATTATTCCAAGTAAATTAACACTATATTTCTATCAACACTTAGTAGAGGTATTTCCATCGAGCAGATTTGAGATAAAAATAGAATTTGGGTATGCTTTCTACCAGGATATAGAGGGACTCTCTGGAATACTTAATTGGTCAACCGAAAACTAAAAGAACAAGTCTGTCAGACCCTATGAAATAAGACACAATACACAGATTGTAGGTAATAACATTTCTGTCTTCACTAAATATTTTTTTTCTGTGATGTTGTAAGAGTAATTTCAAATAACATATGTTACTGGGTACCTTTTTATATCTTTGTTGCGGCAGCATTGATATAAGGTCCGTGATTACAGGCTAGTATTCAGAATATCTAATAGAACCAGCAATGTTATGTAATGCTGCTTATCAAAATGTAAATTGTGATACTGAGGAGTCTTTATACTATCTTATGTCATGTACTTGAATACTGAGCTGTGTAATATACTGTACATATGTCTATGCCTTTTTTTCCACAAGGTATTATTATTGGTAGGAACATTTGTTTACAAAAAAATATGTATTAAGTTGGGTGTAGAAGTTCAATGAAAGCAAGTGAAGCTCAATATCAGACCTTTTCTGAGGTAGTGGAGTATAATAAGCAATGATGAGTGTTCAGTAGCACACAGGTAGATTTTCCAACTTGATAGAAAGTTTTGTTATGAGGCCCCAATCCTGTACTCTTCTACAAAGAGGAGTGTAGAATCTATAGGACCATGTGTGCTACTGACAAGCATCAGATGAGCTGACTACAATGATGATGGCAGTTCTCTCTATATATGACCAGATTTAAAAGGAAATCTGTCATGATAAAATATGGGAGGTGCCATTGCTGACTTGTTTTTGAAGGTGGAGGCTCCAGTACTGTCATCTTTATACTGGTTTCACTGCTCAGTCACTGACCTTAAATAAGTATGTAAATTTTTGGTATACCCAACACCTAGTATGCATATGCTTGTGCCAGGCCAGGCCAGTGACTTACCTAACGGTAACGGAAAGGTTAAAATATGACCTTCACTGAATCTGCATGTTCAAATAAATAAATAAAAATGTTAATTATGGAATCTTCCATATTTTTATCCTGACAGATCAATTTAAAGGTCCATTACAATTGTACACTAGTATTAAAACATTGATGTATAAATAAATGTTCAGTAATTTGTTGTTTATTATTATTAATTATATTATTATTATTATTATTATACAGGATTTTGTATAGTGCCAAGTTGAAAAAAAATAGAATCAGTGTAAATATTGAAAGAGCAATGTAATACAAATATGAATTGTTAGGGAGCGTACCTGGCTCCTGGAATTTGTCCAGCACTGGTTTAAAGGAGAACTATGGGGTCATGGCTTTTCCCCATAGTTCTCCTTAGGGTAACGGGAGGACACAAACTAGCGCCCTCCCGTTACCGTAAGCTCAGTACACCACGAGCTACAGCTCGCGGCATACTGAGACGCCGGAGCGGATCCCGACATCGATGCCGAGATCCGCCCAGCTGCGTGAGTGACAGCTGGCTCTGCCTATCTAGAGGCAGAGCCAGCTGTACCCTCCCCCGTCCGTTCCGCCAGTCAGCGCTGGCGGATCGGAGGGGGGAATCCAGCCCCTCCCCTGTCACAGCAGAGAGCCGTGACAGGATCGAGAGGTGAGCGAACGCCGGTATCTGTTCGCTCACCTCCCGATCTACTGAGCCGACCTGTGACAGTTTCATTGTCACAGGTCGGCTAGAACTATGAGGTGAGTGGAAATCACTCATCTCATAGTTCTCCTTTAAGCTGTTTTGAGGGATAGCATCTAACATATTATAACATATTATAACATACTGAAAAACAAGGTTATATATAGTGAACAAAGTCTATTTGTTACATATATTGGTAATTTGACTCTTCTTCTTGTTTAAAATTGTAGTAACTTGATTACATAAGGTGTTTTTCCTTTATAGATACAGTGGTTCTTTATGAACAGTAGAGTGTTGGGTCATGAGTTCAGTGCAGGGATGATGTAATCCTGACAAGGAGGATTCCCTGTGGGAGATATCCATTCAGCTAGGCTACCCCTGATCTTGTGTCTTTTGTTGTCTGTCTTCTTTGCTGATTATAGCAACTCCACTCCAGCGTGAGGACGGGGAACCTGGAAACCTGCTTACGTCTGCTGTCTCTTGGGGCACAAGCCAATTTCTTCCACCCGGTAATCACTCCTCTCATATTACTGTGTAATCTGACTGCTGTTTTTTGACAGTTCTGAGTCCCATTTAGTTACCTGACCTCGAGTGATTATCCCTCATTCTCAGTGACCTGCTTAGTTTCACTTTGGACCATGTTTTACATACACACTATAGTTTAGCCACCCATTCATGGCCTGGTATTAATTGTGATGCCCTTTGCAACTGACCCATCTAACACTTGTGATAATTAGACAGCAAAGGTATTGAAAGGAAGCAATAACATGCACATATATGTTTATTATCCATCTCTATATGAAGGAAGTAGGATGCTCCATTTATTAATGCATATCTAAACCTTAAAGTAGTATTAAAAGCTGGGCGTTTTTTACCTTTATGCATTCTATGCATTAAGGTAAAAACCACCCAGTACCTTTTTGACTCCCCCCGTCCTCCCCCCACACTTACCTGTTAACGCCGATTGTCACCGCCACCGGTCCCCGAAGCAATCCTCCATCCCAAACCTCCTGGTTGCAGGGGAGGACACTGAGGGCAGGGGAGCCATAGGCTCCTTTTGCCATCAGTCAAACTGTAGGGTGGAGAGGAGGGGGGGTGGCCTGTAGTAGGGCTGTGTGTGTCTATGGACGCACACAGCTACTGTGGGCTCGGCTGGGAACGCACACGCACAGGTGCTTCCACAGCAGCCGCTTATCTGCTAGCGGCACCCGTGCAGAGGGCAGGGGAACAGAGGATGCAGGGACCGACTAGAAAACGAGGAATTGAGAAATTATTTAAAAATATGAAGACGGCTTCCTACTGATAAATAAAAAACCTAAAGCTTTAATATCACTTTAAAAATAAAAATGTAATATATTGCAGCTTTTTAGTCCTTGTGGGGGTGGTTGCAGCTTTTAAGTCCTTAGGGGAGGTAGGTTTAGAGGGTCAAGTGAAGACCTTCTGAAACTGCCCCCTGTGTCCCCCAGGTATAGATGGTTTATTTTTTCCAGGAAGATCCTATAAATAATACATTGACTTCCTTAGACTGAGTTTTGTACCTATAACAAGCTGTTATATTTACAAATTGTTGTAGATGCAAGAACATTTTTAACGTAGAAATGTCTTCTCAGAATATGGGGACAAGCTGTTGGCAAGCTGACAAGCTGTTGGCAATTATTTCTGCCATGGTTTGAGCCTTATATATTTGATAAAAAATGTAAACATGAGCAGTTTTGTGAAAGAGTGAATATGATTTGAATTTGCAGCCGAATAGACTGGTAAAGGCAAGTGCCATGTTGTCGTTTTTTAGTCCAACCACACTTAACTACTGAAGACTTCTTTGCACATCCTCACAAAGCTGGCTATTGACATTTGCAGGTCAGATGTATGTGCGTGATCTGTCTGTAGGCACAGCTTGCTCAGGTCCTATAATTGTTTTTGTTTGGACATTGGATGATGGAGGCTAGAGGAATACACAGACAGTCCTGGTACTGTTAAATGGTAAAAGGGGGTTAGTGTAGCAAATGTACAAGGTTTTTTTTTACATGCCTGTTATAAATCATTCAAAAAGGGTCACACAGCATTGTCTTGAGGATGTCCTGTATTCGATCAACACAAATTATTTGGGACACAGTCAGCTAATGCAGCTTCTCAACCTTTTTTTAGCCACAGCACCCTTTTAAGTTTTGCAAAATCTAACATTTCCATAATCAGTAACACGCTTTGTATTTGTAGGAAAAAGGGACCACGCCTCTGCATGTTGCAGCTAAAGCTGGGCAGATCCTACAGGCTGAGCTTCTGGTGGTATATGGAGCTGATCCTGGGGCCCCTGATGTGAATGGCAGAACACCTATTGACTATGGCAGGTATGAAATGGGTCATATACAGAAAACAAAATAAGGGATGTACCTACTGGAAATGTTCTTCATTAATGGTACAGATGCTTTTAACCCCTGCCCACCGTGGGCTGTGCAAACAAACATTCCGATTGTTGAAAAGGCATGTTTTTTTTGCCTTCCATCATGGTCTCCCTCTAATACCTATACTTCTCAAGCAAACAGCTTTTTGTTTTGGATAGCATGAGGAAATCCTGTAACCTTTTGTCAGTTTTTTTTTTTTCTCCATTTATTGCTGCCTGTTGAAATAACGGGCAATGTCTCTAACAGGGACACAGACCGCAATGACCTGACAACTCGACAGAGGTTTGTACTTTCCCGTCTCCATTCAAAAACAAAGATCAACATTAAAGTGTATTTCCACTTTTGCAGCCAAATTGGGATAACACCTATTCTATAGTTGAAAAAATATTTAAACATTTTAGGCACATTTTACTTAAAAATAATTCCTAGCTTCCCCCTACGTAATAAGGAGTGGGTTGGGGAGTTGATGTTTAATACAATTAACTTTGTCTGTACTGTGCTGGCAGGTCTTATCAGTTGTAAACTAGATTTGAAGATGGTTTGTCCTAACAAAGGGTTAAAGATCTCAGGGCTTGGATTCTGCTTTGTATGTTAATGTGCAGAAACTGACTTTGTCCTCATTCGTTCTTCTGAAATTGCTTAAAATAGCCTGCAGTCCTATGTATTATCCTGCTTCACAGAAACCACTAGAAAGGTATGAAATCATTTTGTACATGCGCTATGTGAATGGGAACACATAACAAACATGTGATGGGAGGTTTTCAAACTTGACTGTAAAAGTGGAACTACACTTTAAGCTCTCGTGTAGATGAAATTCAAAGCAAAGATGAAGAGTTGGGATACACTCTTGTTTATAAGTTGACTCAGTTGGCTCATTTTTCACTCTTGTAGCATACTACCTTACTTTTTTCCTTGATTTAAAAGCAGCAGAAACACCACACTGATTGTTGTTCTTTTACATTTACCAATGTCAATTTTTTAGGTACCCTTTTATAGCTTTAAAATACCTCATGCCCTCAAATGCTTAGCCAAGTGTCCCGATACCCATACACCATTGGCCCCCATGTGGCAAAACAAGAAAAAAAAATAATAATTATTTGTCAGGTATAAAGTGCAGGTCACCAGAGGTGCACATACTTGCAAAAGCCTCTGAAACCTCACCTCCTTTGGTCAGATCCCAGGCCATTTTGATGGACAGAGCTCCAATTAGTTCTGATAATGTCGAAACTTGCCTGCCTGTTCATTCCTCTTGTTTATTGGGACAAGCCACTTTCTGAGAGTGATGGAGCTTTGCCAATCAAAAAGGTCCATGATTCGGCCTACGTTTCGGAGTTTACTTGGATCACACATGTTGAGGCTATAATTATTTATTTCTAAAAAACAGGTGGAAATGAATTCATGCTAAATACTATTATGGGTCATTGCTGTGATTTCATGCCTATACATTTCTATCATACAGGCAGGCAGGACACCATGATCTGGCTGACAGATTGGTGGAGTGTCAGTATGAGCTGACAGACAGACTAGCCTTCTACCTGTGTGGAAGAAAGCCAGGTGAGTGCATCGAACCGCTGGCTAAAAGTGATGGTGACTGCCTTTTGCATAGTTTACTGTGAAATAATGTGTTCATAATCATGTAAGGTAAAGGCTGTTTACCTGTGTTTCTTTCTTTTTTTTTAATTTTTTTTTTATTATGTAATGCTTATTTTGGAAGAAAACATATTGTTGCAGACAAGTTTGGGCTTGTGACAACAAAAGAAGCCATTCTAAGACAACATCTGCCGGTTGTAGACCACAATTCAGCTCTTCCCCACCAGGAATTAAAAACTTAGTCTGAGTTGTGGGCTGCTAACTTTCAAACGGGAACCTTCTGGGCCCATTCACACCTCTGTTATAGCATACACCAATCAGCCATAACATTATGACTACTGTGATGGTGGTGAAGTGAATAACATTGATAATCTCCTTACAATGGCACCTTCAAATGGGTGGGATATATTAGGCAGCAAGTGAACATTTTGTCCCTAAAGCTGATGTGTTGGAAGCAGAAAAAAATAAGCAAGTGTAAGGATTCGAGTGACTTTGACAAAAGCCAGATTGTGATGGCTAGATGATTAGGTCAGAGCAACTCCAAAACTGCAGTTCCTGTGGGATGTTCCAGGACTGCAGTGGTCAGGACCTACCAAAAGTGGTCCAATGAAGGAAAACCAGTGAACCGGCAACAAGGTCATGGGCGGCCAAGGCTCATTGATGCTTGTGGGGAGTCAAAACTGGCCCATGTAGTCTGATCCAATGGAAGAGCTACTGTAGCTCAAATTGCTGAAAATGTTAATGTTGGTTTTATAGAAAGGTGCCTGAACACACAGTGCATGGCAGTTTGTTGTGCATAGGACTGCAAAGCTGCAGACTGGTCAGGGTGCCCATGCTGACCCGTGTCCACTGCCAAAAGCGCCGACAATTAGCATGTGAGCATTAGAACTGGACCATGGAGCAATGGAAGAAGGTGGCCTGGTGTGATGGCCGGTTTAGTGTGTGCCACTTACCTAGGGAAGAGATGGCACCAGGATGCACTTTGGGAAGAATGCAAGCTGACGGAGACAGTGATACCTTGGGTCCTGTCATTCATGTGGATGTTCCTTTGACATCTTCCACCTAGCTAAACATTGTTGCTGACCAAGTACACTCCTTCATGGAAAGGGTTTTCCCTGATGGCAGTGGCCTCTTTCAGCAATGCGCTCTGCAAAAATGGTTCAAGAATGTTTTGAGGAACACAACGATGAGTTTAAGGTGTTAACTTGGCCTCCATATTCTACAAATCTCAATCGAATGGAGTATCGCTGGGATGTGGTGGAAAAACAAGCCCGATCCAGAGAGGCCCCACCTCGCAACTCAGTAGTTCTGGATCTTCTACTGACGGCTTGGTGCCAGATATCACAGCATACCTTCGACGGTCTAGCAGAGTCCATGCCTCAGTGGGTCAGGGCTGTTTTAGCGGCAAAAAGGGGAGTACTCAATATTAGACGGGTGCTCATAATGTCATGGCTCATCAGTGTAAATGAATCTTTAATGGACTCTCGGCATTCCTGCCCTTTGCAGCATTGTTCTTCTTCCTACATCTAGAAATCTGTTATGAGCAAACACTGAGACTCGCAGTGCTCTCCTGAAAAAGTTAATTATGGGACTCTCTTCCTTCAGTAATTGGAGACACTGATCCAGAGCAAGTATGCTGATTCAAATCGCCTACTTTTGTGATCTACCTGACTGATCTAGGCCAGGAACTCAAGATTGAAGCCTGTGGACTATAGTGCTCATTTTGGTCTAGGGGCTTGAATAAAGCTGTTTTACTTACCTCTTCCCAGCTCCCACAGCAGTCAGTGCTCATCTCTCTGCCCTCCGCTCTGGCTATGGAATGTCTCTTGGCATTTTCACGTATAAGGAATATAAAGAAATTCTGCGCTATGGAAGCTGTCTCAAAGTGATAAATATCAAATCTAAAAGATGAAAAGCTGCCGTGCTAATAATGATCAAATATAAAAGATGAAAAGCTGCCGTGCTAATAATATAAATTGTTCAATAGATCTGTATAAGTCCTTAGACTGCCGAAGCACAGGGGAGAAGAGTCTTTGGGAACCGTTCTAGCAACTCAGAAGAAGAAAGTACATCTGATCTAGGGCCTGCAATAAAGCAGACTGAGCAGTTGAACTTAACCCTTGCAGGGGCGGTACTGCAAGGGTAAGTTTTTATTCTCCTGCAGTTCTCCTTTAAGTATGGGTTTTCTCCATGGTGTGACAGTTACTGTTCATTGCAAGAAATTTGATTTTTTTTAAATGCTTTTTTTTTTTTTTAGATGACTCCCTTTTAATTAACCGCTAACTGTTCTTTGTCTCTTTATTTTAGATCATAAAAATGGACATTATATAATTCCTCAGATGGCTGACAGGTGATTTAAAGCTGTACCACTCTTCTCTTTATTACTCATTTGTTGAAGGGGTTCTTCACTTTAGGTGAAAAGTGTTTTTTTTGACAGAGACCACATCACATAGTTATTTTCCAGGCAGACGGAACCCAGGGTTATAGTCTCAGGTCAAACTGTGAAAACTGTCATAGCTTTTCAGATGCAACATTGTTCTGTAACCTGTCTTGTATTTTATTGGATGCCCACTGACTGTAGAATGCTGTAGAAAACCATAGAAAAGGGCTTCTGACAGTGCTAGTTAAAGGCGTGGCAGTGGCAAGTACCCCTCCACGTTAATCTAGGAGAAGGCCTGAACCGATGATTCACTAAAATGAAGACCCCATTTATTAATAACATTGTGTATTGACAGTCATGTTATTGATTTGTCCCCAGTAGTCTCTTTTTGTTTGCTTGTTTCAAATGTATTATGTTGATTACATGATATGATTGTTGTAAAACAAAAAAACACATTTATTTAAAAAGGAACGCCATGTAAGTAAAAAGTTAACCTTTGCAATGGGGCTACACCCACACTGCAAGAGTTAACTGCTTGTTTTTCCCTAGGGGCCAAAATACAGAAGATATGCTTTACCTGATCCCCGTTCCTATGGCAGTGACCATCACCTCTCTCCCCCTCCTCTGCAGCTGTGGTATGTTTCTTGGCGTCCTTGAGTCTAATGCAAGTCAATGGAACTACATTAGACGTGATGACATCAGCAGTGCTTAGACAGGTGGAGCCTGGAGAAAAAAATTGTTCAATAGATCTGTATAAGTCCTTAGACTGCCGAAGCACAGGGGAGAAGAGTCTTTGGGAACCGTTCTAGCAACTCAGAAGAAGAAAGTACATCTGATCTAGGGCCTGCAATAAAGCAGACTGAGCAGTTGAACTTAACCCTTGCAGGGGCGGTACTGCAAGGGTAAGTTTTTATTCTCCTGCAGTTCTCCTTTAAGTATGGGTTTTCTCCATGGTGTGACAGTTACTGTTCATTGCAAGAAATTTGATTTTTTTTAAATGCTTTTTTTTTTTTTTAGATGACTCCCTTTTAATTAACCGCTAACTGTTCTTTGTCTCTTTATTTTAGATCATAAAAATGGACATTATATAATTCCTCAGATGGCTGACAGGTGATTTAAAGCTGTACCACTCTTCTCTTTATTACTCATTTGTTGAAGGGGTTCTTCACTTTAGGTGAAAAGTGTTTTTTTTGACAGAGACCACATCACATAGTTATTTTCCAGGCAGACGGAACCCAGGGTTATAGTCTCAGGTCAAACTGTGAAAACTGTCATAGCTTTTCAGATGCAACATTGTTCTGTAACCTGTCTTGTATTTTATTGGATGCCCACTGACTGTAGAATGCTGTAGAAAACCATAGAAAAGGGCTTCTGACAGTGCTAGTTAAAGGCGTGGCAGTGGCAAGTACCCCTCCACGTTAATCTAGGAGAAGGCCTGAACCGATGATTCACTAAAATGAAGACCCCATTTATTAATAACATTGTGTATTGACAGTCATGTTATTGATTTGTCCCCAGTAGTCTCTTTTTGTTTGCTTGTTTCAAATGTATTATGTTGATTACATGATATGATTGTTGTAAAACAAAAAAACACATTTATTTAAAAAGGAACGCCATGTAAGTAAAAAGTTAACCTTTGCAATGGGGCTACACCCACACTGCAAGAGTTAACTGCTTGTTTTTCCCTAGGGGCCAAAATACAGAAGATATGCTTTACCTGATCCCCGTTCCTATGGCAGTGACCATCACCTCTCTCCCCCTCCTCTGCAGCTGTGGTATGTTTCTTGGCGTCCTTGAGTCTAATGCAAGTCAATGGAACTACATTAGACGTGATGACATCAGCAGTGCTTAGACAGGTGGAGCCTGGAGAAAAAGAGGCTGGGGGATCGGTCTAGCAGCCAGGCAGGATCAAGGATTGGGTGAGTATATATTTTTTAATTTGAGCCCCTAGAGCCAAACAAGCCGTTAACCTTTGCAGTGTGGGGTATCCTAACTGCAGGGGTTAACTTTTACATTCCTGGAGTTCCTCTTTATGTATTGGCCTTAACAGTACTGACTCCTGAGAGGCAAAATCAAATACATGTTTTTTTAAATCAACCAAAGTCTAAAAACAGAGATAATATATTGCAGGTTACGAGCCCCTAGATATGGGGTCTGCCTTAGTTTTCATTTTTAGGCTAAGAACATTTTCAGCAAGTACAGAAAATGCCAGTCAATCTTGCCAGAAATGTAGTATCCTTGTCAGTTCCTGTAATCCAAAATGGAAACACAAACATCCTCCTCTTTCTTATGTAAGTCTCATGAGCTTACCGTGTGATGGAAATGAACAAAGGCAGAGCTGTTTGAAGTCCAGCCTGTGTGGCAGCCATGGCTCTCTCCATAGATGCAGTGGAGAGAGACAGGAAGTGTTACTGGCAGGATTACAAGGTGAAAATGTAGCCACCACATCTAAGGCCTGGTCGCTGCAATATAGAACATTTACGCTGTAAGTGCATGTAAAAACAAACTGCTGTCTGATTGGCTATTACAGACACTAGCTGCATTTGTCTTTTGTCTTTTTCTCCATTTTTGTAGGCCTCAGCCCCAATTTTATTAGAGTTACCGTACGTTTTTAGGTTTGCGCTCATTCAGGAGATGTTCAGGACACATCTCTTCCCATATTCCTGCCTGTAATATTTCTGGTCTGTGCTGTGTTGGTATTGATTTCCCTCTACTTTCCAGAGGAGGGTGATGACTCTTCTTGATGTATGCTGTGGCCAGGAAGTGACAGTCATATCTGCATCCTGTTTTTGATCCACTGTTGGACTGTCAGTACACACCATGTGGGGAATTCTAGCTGGGTAAATTTAGCCAGGCTGTACACAGATATGCACTACTGCAGTGATGCATGGGACATTTAAGAAAACAATGGAAGATAAACAATATCTTAATAAAAGAAC
Organism: Nanorana parkeri; assembly: GCF_000935625.1. Lineage (NCBI taxonomy): Eukaryota > Metazoa > Chordata > Amphibia > Anura > Dicroglossidae > Nanorana > Nanorana parkeri. Next base: position 295,926 of record NW_017307895.1, read on the forward strand.
AATAGAAGTTTCTAAAACAGAATTCCACTCAGAATGGATTTTTTGGGTCCTTTTAAGGTGTTCATAACCACATCGGGGAGATCTACACAAGACATTGTTCCGCAAGCATGCTGTATTACTGAGGAGGACACTTTCCTGAAGGTGCCCATACACCTTGCCATTATCATTTGATTCCTGAACGATAATGATCGGCCAGTTGATGGGAAGTGGACGATCATTATTACTGTACTTCTGGATGAATTTTGTCTATCGGTCAAGCGGGAAAACTTTTTTTGAATCGTCCGAAAATTGATGGATTGGCGGCGTTTTCGTACGAAAGAAATCGCAACATAAACACTGCACATGTACAAACCAGAACCCGTTCTGTCGATCGGCAAAGCCGTTTTACTTGCCTGACCCTATGCTCTGGCTTGTGGATTATTCCACAGCATGGCATCCTCGTGTATAATACAAGGCTATGGGGCCTTGCATTGTACTTGATGACGTCAGTGGTCCTCTGACCTCCAGAGCATAGGGGATCAAGTAAGTAAAAGTCCTTTTGCAAGGTACCCTAGAACTAAACAAGCATTTAACCCTTGCAGTGCTGGGGCAGCCTCAATGCATTTTCTGATTGTTATAGACGCTCTCATGAAATCTGAAATGTTGCCCATAACACAAAATACTTTTCAAGCACTCGATTAAATATGTAAACATCAGCTGACTTTAACAACTAAACAGAACCTCTTTTATCATTCATGATGTATCTGTGAAATGAGGGTCAATTACCACATTGTTTATTGTCCTCATGTCCTGAAGCAGAACTTGCAGTATGCAATTAACTACCGTATTGTTCCGTTTGTCCTCTACACAAGTGTTAGCTTGATTTGCTTTAGCCCAGTGGTTCTCTACCATGGTTTGCAGTCCACGCTTCCGGTCTGCTCCCAGTTACTACTGTCACATTCACTACTGGGAGCCATTGTCCCACTGATGCCAATGATTTAACACCAATCATTTGGGGAGATATTCTTTACCGTTGACCAATAGCCCACTGACACCAATGATTCGGGAGCTTTCTTTCTGGGGTTCACTGTCACCAATGATTTGGGGAGATATTCTTCTGTGTTGACCACTATCCCCCTGAAAGCAATGATTTAGGGGGCTATTCTTTTACTGGGAGCAAGTATCCCACTGTCATCAATGTGTCTACCTAAATTACATATTATCAATGGATTACCCCTTTTATTATTTTTAAATGCCATTTTGCATGCCCATACATTTATTGCATGAATATAAACTTTGTTTTATTTTTTTACTGTTGGGGCCTAGGTGGTTTTAAAAACATTAACCATGTTCTAGTCTCGCTAAGGTCGATTGAGAACCATTGCTTTAGGCTGACAGCCTCTGTTATACTATTGCTGTGCAAGATCTCCCCCTTGAGGTACAATCTACAAACTGCAAAACAATTGCGTTCTTTTACATTGGTCATAATATTTAAATAGGAGACTGGTATATATGAGTTGCTGAAAGATTGGCTGTTCATATTTAGTTAATACCTTCTTTTTTATGGATCAGGATTATTTGATTTATATTTTTCATTTTGTTTTTGTGTCCTAAATGGCACAGTGCCAACATAAGTCGCCTTTTAATTTGATTGACTTTCAGCATCATGTAGCGCTGCACTAAATGTAATGCATTGTGACACTGTTTCCCAATGCTGCGTTCATAATGAATAACTCTATTGAATATTTGTGTTGTCTTTAGAGGATCACATGCGAAAAAATAAGTACGGTTTTACTTCAGCTTCTATCTTTTATTTTCAAATGTAACTGAACAAACGGGAAAGCTGATTCTGTCCCTGTTTCGATAAATTCTCCCCAGTTTATTTTCGGCTTTCCATTCCAAAGCATGTGGTGTCAGCCCTGTCTACTTCATTTCTGATGGATTACAAAGTACACAGACCTCTGCTCCATCTCTTTCCCCCTCCTCATCCTCATTACTCCTCCTTGTGCACAGGCAGAGAGCGCAGAAAGTTATCAGCTCACAAGATTTCTGGCAACATTAACCTTGTATTTATTAAACAAATATTACACACTTTTCCAATGGTATATTTAGCAGACCAAAAGAGAGCAATAAAGAGAAGTCTAATGTTGAGGTTTACATACATTTAATAATCAGCAATACATGTGTTCTGCAACCTGCAGGACCTGCATAAGCTCTGGTGTTTTGAGGGCCAGTGAATGGAGTTGCATGATTGGCTGTGAGTTAGAGATATATGACATCACTAAAGTGTCCTGATTTGCCATCAGGAAAGTCCTGATAACCTTTAGGAAAACCTTTTAAGTTCTAAATAAATGGATTATTTTATGCAGTATGTAGGTATGCAGTATATAGGTATGCATACAGCCTATGTACGTTTCCCATATTATAGATTAGGGTGAGACTTCCTGTTTCAGACCTGTTATCTCTGCTTTGCAAAAGTATTCTTTAAAAAAATAAGATTGTGAAATTGATATTTCTATTTTAAGGTTTTGGAATATCCCTCTTGTGGCCATTTTAGGTTGCTCGGTTCTTTATATTTTTTGGGTTGAACTACCTTCTGCATTTCTATGGGATCAAGGGGTTAACTTTTTATATTCTGTATGCAGCACCACTGAAGGCAAAACTATTACCTTAACCTGAGCATTGCAATAGCATGCTTCGTGAGCTCAGAGCAAGTGTAAACAGAGGAATGAGGGTTATGAAGGGGGATTTCAAAGAAGTTCCAAACCTCAGGGGTCTAAAATTGTACAATGTTTTCCATGGAATGGGCCTTGCTGTCTTCACATATATTTTAGATGTCTTTGTGTCCAGGGTAAAGTAGTAATAATAGCAGAATTATCATTTTTATTTCTTCAGTTAAGACCGCCTTGAGCAGTAGTGTTCGTTATAGTAAAGATCCCACCCTTTTACAACTAGCCTTCCAGGCTTCCTACGATCTCTTAGGGTTCAAGATGCAAACCGCTTTAGACCCTTTGATAGGGGGGAAAGGTGAACTTGGTCTTTATGGGTACAAATTCCCTGTTCCAAATCCCTGCCTAAAGGTGCCCATACACCGATTTTCGTTCGCGATCGCGTTTTTGTCCGATATTCGTAAGGTTGATGGGCAGTGTACAACCGCAAAAACTGTACAATCGTACGATGTTCATCTTTCCAGAACACTAGAATACTTCGATCGATCGTCCGATTTTGGCAAGGTTGGTGGTGTTTTCGCACGTCAAAATTCGTACGATTAACACTGCTCATGCGCAAACCAAAATCCATGCGGTCTATTAACGAAATTCTTACGGTTCGATCATTGCAAGGTGGATGGGCACCTTAATACAGGATTGCCAATTGTCAGCATTTAAATAAGCTGTGTAAAAATGTAACGGTCTTGAGGCGCATGTCAAGCCCAAAACCTCTTTTTGCTAGTGTGAATATAGTGGGTAAGGATTAGAACTCATGTTGGGTTTTTACTACTCTCTGGGGTTCCATTATAGAGATTTACTCTCACTACCTGACCTATTGACAAAGATTTACCCACCTGGATTTGTGTTGCTTTTGGAGAGTTGTTCTCACTATCTGTCTGATAAACCATTCTCCTCAAGATGGGGAAAGTGATGGTAAATCTCTCTACCAGAGCCCTGGACAGCAATAGAAACCTGACTGGAAATCGAACTCTTTTCTACTCTGCAAGACTACAAGCAAAGGTTTTGCCACTTAAAAGCATATAACACCAAAAATGTTATATATTGCAGTTTCCCAATCTTAACTTTGATGGTTGTATTAGTTTTCTTTTTTTCATTTTTTTCTTTTTATTTTCACCTGGTGATCCGTCCAGTAACACACTTCCAGGCTCATGCTGGCTCCACTCTATGGAGGAGCAATGGAGCCACCCTTGGACATCAGCATTGTCCCCCCGGTGGAGGGGGTAGTGTTGGATCACTAGCAGATTTAGATGGACTTGACCAACAAATGAAATCTTAACTCTAGCTAACATAGTAACCGTTATTTTTTCCTTTTGGGATAAGAGATTTACATAAATGAATAAAAGTCAACCATTGTGAGCACTCCATCAATGGTAAAGGGTTTGTCTCAACCGTCTATCTGCCACTTTTGCTGGACAAGTTGGTCTGTTAAAGAAGAATTCTAAGCAGAAATATTCTAAACCCTTGCAGTGGGGCTACCCCCAAGTGCTTGTTTTCGTCTAGAGAGGTAAATAATTAAGATCTACTAACGTCTGAGATGACTGGCTGTCAGACCGGTCCCTGCAGCCTCACTCCTCCTCCTCTCTGGAGGCCTAAGATCCTGTTAGTCATCTTGTCCAGTACAGTGTATACGATATGAGAATGTCAAGGGACATACCATCGTTGGAGCATAGGAAGAGACAGCAGGGACTGGAGTAGCAGCCAGTTGGCTCAGAGGTTCAGGTGAGGATATGTTTGTTATTTTAATCCCTAGGTGAAAACAAGCACCTAACCCTTGCAGTGCAGGGGTAGCCCTACTGCAAGGGTTAACATTCTTTCTGCCCAGACCTCTTCTTTAAATTAAGTTGAAAAATAACAGACTTGCTGGTTAGTTAACAGGACAAAAAGCCTAAAGAAAATAAATGCAGCCACCACATCTAAAATCAGTAAGCTACAATATAATATGTTTTTGTATTGGGGTTTAGATGCACTTGAAGTATTAAAGTCTTTTTTTGCCATATATCTACTGCTAGTAAGCACCAGATATATGTCCCGACATAAAAATGTTTTAAAAAAGTGGGCCAAGTAACTTACCTGTGTCAGCGCTGCTTGCTCCCAGCTGCAGAAGTCCCGCCTCCCGAACACTGTGAAGGAGGAAGTGTGGGGGGCACATGTGCAGTCCAGATCGCTGGAGGAGAGCGACACTGAAACTCAATGGACGCAGCCAGGAGCATGCACGCCGGACAGACTCCGGGACAGGAGGAGTCTGCGCTGGATCAGAGACTGGCACCAGCACTGGGGGGACTATGTAAAACGAGTGGAAGGAGGTAGCTGTTAGAATCAAGAGGCATCACATAACGTAAGATCTTACAGCAGACACTTTAAACATTTACCTGTATTTATATGTATGTTAGCCGAATCCCCTCCTCCTAGCTAAGATATGTATCCTTACCTCCCACCCCCTCTTATCTCATTGTTGTCTATGTTTCTTGTTGGTTAAATCCAGCCCTGTAGATAAAATCAGAACTTAACGTTTCTGGCACTGAAGAAATTGGGCATTACTGTGGGGAGAATATCACTTGGTGTCACACACAATCTGCTGCTATACAGCGAGGTGTCAGGTTTATTTACAGTGGAGAATCATAGTCGTCTTAGAGAAAATACCAAATTAACACATGATTCTCTTTTTCCCATCATCTCACTTTTTCATCCTTTTTCTAACGAGTTGAGGATACACGTTGGAGAGTAAATAGAAAAATGTCACTATCTGGTTGACAGGCCTCTCTGCATTGCAGCTGGAACGCTTACTGGTTAATTTGCCTTGTTGGTGACGAGGTCTGTGTATGAGGACTGCTGATGCAAAGAACACATGGAGACTGAACTAGATACAAGACTGTTTTATTGATTGTGTGCACATTTCTAAAATGCATCTTACTGTCTCCCACCCTGTAAATATATGACATCTATACTATATAACATTTCAAAATGTTTTCACAGTCTGAATGATCATGGCCCTTTGCATAATTGATTTTCTTTTTCTGTTTTTATATCTTTCATTTAACTTGCTGTCTAACCTCATGTCTTTCTCCTGTTCTTCCTTCTGCTGCATTGGATGCAGAACGCGCCCCAGGGGTGTGCCTCAGAGGTACTGTGACTTTTTCCAGACAATGACCTCGAGTTCTCTCACTCTGTTTTTTTTTCAAGGACTAAACAGCTGAAATTTTAAATTAGGTTTACAGTGGGGGGCCTGCTTTATAATACTGATAAATATATACTTTATATACCGATTATAGGAGGAAGAGAGGTCTGACAACACACTTCTGTAATCTGCATTAGTAGTCCAGAGAGAAATAGAAGACAGCCAGGGCAGCCCTGTAACATGGCTGGAGCTGGTGAATCATGAGAGCATGTGGATTACATTACAGAAAATGTGGTCAGGTGCATAGAACCTTACCGTGTAGCTTGCTAAAGTTCCCTTTTAAAGTGAACTTTGTTTCACTTAAAACAATCTAATCTTTTGCTTTTATGTTAGTTAACTGGAAGGGACTACATGAATGGTCTAATGCCGTATAGAATGGCCTGAGTGGCTCAAACTGTAGGCTTTCAAATTTTAGCTGCCTTCTGTGGTCCATAACTCAGGTCTACCAACTCCTGCTTCCCAGTGACAGTGTGTCCATGCATGCGTTGTTTGGTCTCATTATCAAATATAAGACATGGGCAGGACTGAACAGTTGGCAACAGAGGCAAGGTTTATAATAGGTTCTATGTTTTATGGTTCTCCTCGAGGTATGTAGCCATTCATGAAGGCTTCTCTAGAATGTTTTATGCGAACACAGTGTCATTTTAAAGGGTTGGTTCAGCTTTGCAGTAAATAGAACGATGCAATCAAGGATACCCTGTGCATTTAAGAACGTTGTGTAGCTTTCAAATTTGTAGTTCGATTTAATTGCGGTACCTGTTGGCCCATCATCGGTTCCCCGCAGCTTTCCTGAAATCTACTACTGGGAACAATCGGAGTTGTCCTGCCCATTATCTGGGATGCCCTGTAGGCTGGGCGCGCCTCTAGCATCACTGTAGTGAGTGTTCTCCCTCCAAGACCTGTGCATACGCAGTGCTTCCTTTGTCACCGCAGAGGCTGAGGTCAGCGCTGCTGCAACAGGGGAGGGAGAGCACATCTACCATGCACAGGTCTTGAAGGAGGGAGAACATTCACTCCAGTGATGTGGTGGCTCGCCCAATGTACAGGGTGTCCCAGATCACAGGCAGGACAACACCAATTGCTCCCAGTAGCAGATTTCTGCCAGGCTGTGGGTAAACCGCTATGGGCCAACAGGTATTACAATGAAATTAAACTACAAATAAGCCAATAGGACTATTAATTAACCAATCTGGACAATGTCAGCCATATCATAAATTGTTACAGCGATGGCTATATAAGTAGCATACGAACAGACGGCACTATCCAGAGAATTCCAATACTTCAGACTTTATTCAAATTCACAGCAAATCCGGTATAACAGTGAACAAAGTGTATAAAGCACCAAATACCAGCACTGCACACCCCCAACCAACTACAACCTCTCACATGTTTCACCCACAGGCTTATTCACAGAGGACCTCTAGACCTTCTATGAATAAGACTGCGGGTGAAACATGTGAGAGGTTGTAGTTGGTTGGGGGTGTGCAGTGCTGGTATTTGGTGCTTTATACACTTTGTTCACTGTTATACCGGATTTGCTGTGAATTTGAATAAAGTCTGAAGTATTGGAATTATCTGGAAAGTGAGGTCTATTCGTATACTACTACTACTTTCCAAGGTGGAGACGCACCTATTAGACCAGCACCTGGGGAGTCCTAATAGTGGCTAAGGAATTGGAGCGGTGAGATTTCCTTTGGCTCTACGATGGCTATATAAGATCAGAACAGATATAAATGGCTGATCAGTTTTAGGGAACAGTTGATTTGCCTCATTGTAATTTCTCAGTCCTATTCTGTTGAAAGCAGGTACAGGGTGTGTCTGCTCTATGTATAGACAAACCTGCTCGTGTCCTGCCAGTTTGCAAGTCTATGCATGATTCTTTGGAGGGAAAAAAAAGATTTGGAGTCCTCCAACTGTAGACTGAAGAGGGCAGTCAGATGTCAGTAAGCAATTTCAATGATGAAAGAACTTTCCCATAGTAGATATATACATAAATGTTTGCTAATAGCATATGTATATGTTCACTGCAGAAATACCATTCGGCAGCAGTTCTTTGTTTGGGGTAATTATAGCTAATTGGCAAAAAAATCCAACCTGCTGGTTTAAGTTAGGCCCTGGATTTCATCTTTGTGACAGCAGGGAGTCTAATATGGCTGGAGATAAGAATATATTGCGTGTGCATTTGCAGGGTTGGGTTTTGGTCTTCCCAGGACAATAAATATAAGCAAGGTGATTTTAACTAGCGTCGTTCATTACAAAAATGGTGTCATTAAACACAAGACCGGTCACTGTGTCATCCTAAATTATGTAATATTGTGTCTTAGTTTTATAGTTGTCTAAAATGACTCAAAAATCTGGAAGGCAACATATTACTAAATATATACATGCCTCTAAATCGTCATTTTTCAGCTCCATTCAGAAAATGCTGTCTAGTGAGAGATATAGAGCAGGTGCACTAAAATATGGCTGTGTGATGCAGCATGCTCACCAAGGGTCACCATCAGTGTGTATCTAATCAGGCAGGCCCTTGCACTACATAGGTTTTGGTAGAGTTGAAGGAAATTGTACAATCAGTTGGTAACATGTGTGGTGAGCCCAAGACATGCCGTCAGAGAGGTTGTCATATTTGTGAGAGTGATATATATATAGTGTGTGTGTGTATATATATATATACACACACACACACACACACACACATACACTGAGTGGCCAGATTATTATGACCACCTGACGTTTGTAGGCAAATTAGCTATAATTTCGCGGTGAAGTTGCTAGAGGGCCAGACCATTATAAATAGGGAAGCAGGTTGTTTAACACGACAGTAGAAGTGATTTTTTTTTTGAAGATATGAGAAAACAACGCGATTTAACAGCCTTTGAACGTGGGATGATTGTTGGCGCTCGGAGCCATGGAGCGAGTATCAGCAAAACAGCAGAGTTCGTTAAATGTTCAAGAGCAGCTGTTGTTAAAGTGTTTAAAGACTGGACTGTCAGCCG
>NW_017307895.1:314002-324226 GCF_000935625.1 Nanorana parkeri
TATGTATATGTATATATATATATGTATATGTATATATGTATATATATGTGTGTGTGTGTTAATAATGTTGATTTGGTGCACACCATGTCCGGACCATGTTCAGACCAGAACAGCTTGTTTCCGGACCCAAAAAAAAACATTCCAATGTATCCCAATGTATTTCTGGGCTCTGTTCACACCAGACAAAAAAAAACCCACTGCACCTCTCATTTTCTCTGGTCGGGAACGCATTGTAACGCATCAAAAATGCACGCAAATGCACTGGACTGCACCTGAAAGCCCATTTTAAGCTAAAAAATGCACCGGAACGCAGCAAAAACGCACTGCACTGCGTTTGCAGATCTGATCCGGACATGGTGTGAACATAGCCTAATACATGGTAAACGTGGTTATTTGTATGTCCTCTCATCTTTGCTGCATGAATTTATGCTCTTACTTTCATAAGCTTGGCTATACATCAGTAGAATTTCGTTCAATAATTTGATGACCGCAGTGATGAAAAAAATGGAAGGAACAGGATGGAACATTTTTCTTGAAATTAAGGAAATTCTAACCATGAATGTGATTTTTGGTCAAGAAAGTCCATTCATTCTAAAATCAAATGATAAAATCCAACAAATTTCAAACAACATTAGTCAAGTCTCTGATGACGCTATCAAATGTTCTGAGAAATGTCTCATATGAACTCTCGTACAAAAAAATATTAGCATTCTTTCACTCAGGGGGACATTGACATAAAACCCTGTAATGGCACCCCACTAAGACCTCATCCGGCCAGGACATTTAATAACTATTTGGTTGCTCTCAACTGTCGGAGAGCATTTTCCTTACGTTGGAGAGATTTTGTCTCACTTCCCTAAGTGAGAGGAACTGGAGGGCATATGTTCTTTGTTCACTGGTACAGTGGATAATACCAATATAGAACGGCAAGTATTCTAATAAATATTGGCTTTAGTCTGCCCTCCTTAGTCTATTCAAAGCTTATTGGTTACTGTTGAATACAGCATATACGGTATATATGTGTGTGTATATACCGTATGTATGTGTATATGTGTATATATATATATATTTTTATATAGTGCTCATGCACAAAAATATCTATACAAATCCAAACTATATAAAGAGTCGCCCCACAACAATAAGATGTTGATACTTTGACCTGTCTCCTCTGCAAGTTTCGGGAGTGCTTCTATAACTACTTTGGGTTTGTATAAATATCTGTAATACCATGTTCTGTACTGCCTACTATCATATAATACTATATTGTCCACTATAGAACTGTCTAAGACGTAGTGTTTGATGCATACTGATGGGTTTTCCCTACCATTTGTTCAATGTGTTCTTTTGTTTGTAGTTTGGATTTGTCAGAACTTGCAAAAGCTGCCAAAAAGAAGCTGCAGGCGGTAAGTTCTCTTAAGCCAGTGTGATGCGTGTTCTTCATACACATATATTTAATGGCTGATGTCTGTCATTTATGTGATAGAGCTGTTCACCCCGGCTTCCATCTTGTTACTTACCCTCCTCTATCGCTTGTCATGGTTTTCTGAGTGGCATGTTTTATCTTGTCATTAATCACTTGCTGCTCCAAGCTGATATAATTGCAGTACTTTCAGTGTGTCTATGCTCAGATGATTCCCCCCTGTTATTATCTCCATCTATATCTTCTCCATCCTCTCCGCTTTATTCTTCTGATGGACATGTGTATACTCCCCACCATTACCAGCTGACTAACCAAGCGCTATGTTCATTCACAGCTCAGTAACAGACTCTTTGAAGAGCTGGCCATGGACGTTTACGATGAAGTCGACCGAAGAGAAAATGATGCAGGTAAAATAAAAACCATGTTTAGTAACTCATGTTGCAAAATGACATAACAGAAGAACTTAAACAGAGCTTGTCATTTTTTTTAAGAATGTGCAAAAAGAAGTGTATCCTTAACCATTTATTTTTTTTTCATTTTAGATCAGGGAAGAGTTATTGAAGGGCTATTGTAGTCTGTGTTCCATGGCTATCCTTGGGTCATATAGGCAAGGAATTATATTAGCAGAAAGTTCTCTTAATAGATGTTTAATGCAAAATATTAAAATAACTAAAAATACATTTATAACAGGATGCGGCCTTGTGTGCATTCTTGAAATAGCTTCCTATCATTTGCTTTGTAAACTGAAGTGGTTAACTTTTTAGTTTGTGTTGGTCATGTGTACATATGTGTTTTCTCTGTACACACATTGGGGTGGTTCAGTATAGCCTTTGCAACAGATTTTTGGAGTTATAGGAAGTGTAGAGCCAATTTCATGTAAGCCTTGCAACAGTATATCTTGGTTGTTTTGACACGTTTGACTAATTCAATTCGTTCTTGTTTAAGACACCTTACTAATATGTCCCTATGGTTGCGACAAATTCATTAACAAAGATCGTAGTCAGCAGGACTTGTATATACTTCATGGGCAATCATCCAAGCTCATCTCTGGGCAGAAATATTGTGACATTTGTGTTAGGTGCGTACTTACCTTTAAAGAATTGCTTCTTGTCTTGTATATAGTTAACCAGGCACGGAGAACTCAACACTTGACTGATTCATTAAAGTGCATTTTTCCCCTTAATTACTGTGTAGTAAGACTGGTGGCCACTATGCCCGCCTTTTCCCTGGCAATCAGTTTTGCAATAACCCCTGTGTAGCTCACTGTCAGTGAGCAGTGACCTAAGTCAGTGCTGTTGTCGGAATACTCAAACAGTGACTGAAGCGGAATGGCTAAAGTTACTATATGGCTGGGAATTTTCCTCCTGGCTCCTGTTGGAAATGCAACAGCATACTGATCGTATTAATGACTGTAATTATGTTTTTTGAGCTGTAGATGGCGCTGTAGTGCAATGCTAGTGCAGTGTTAGATTTCTATATGCATGGTTATCTATGATACACACGAAGTTCTCTCTGTATGCTGTATAATGCTATATTCTGATGTAATGTCCTTTTATAAGCAAGTAAAACTTAATTCAGCATTTCTCAAGATCTCAGTGCTTCATCTAAACACATCTTTAGAACTAGTATGAATCCCTGGAGTCCTAAAGTGAATTCTTCGATCTAAACATTGTACTTCATGACAAACCCTTCAAGTAGAAATATAACAGATAAAAGTAAAATGTAAATGTCATCATCTTATTTGCATTGAAAAGTAACAAGCAGCCAAGCATAACATCATTTGTGGCTTTTGGATTTTCAAGTCTTGACTAGTTTTCAGTCGGCACAATGGAGACAATATCATACCAAGGCACTGAGTTTTAATTCTTTTCACACATCTACATTTCACACTGTACAACACGTTTTTATAGCTAGTTTAAAGGTTGGATGAGTACTGATTGTAAAAAGGTTGATCACTTTATTGCTGGAATAGAAGGATCATTTTACTGCGCTCTAGACAGGATTTATCACCACATCATATAGAGATATAGATAGAGAGAGAGAGAGAGACTGACCCCCTAGGATGTAGGAGTGGGTGTTCGCTTAACTTCCTGGGTTTTTACAGAGTGGAAGTGGGACCCGTGGGTTCAGCTACTTAGCAGCCACGACACTGAATGGTGTGGGCATGTGTAGTTGCCAGCTGTCCATCAAAAGTGCTGTGCACAATTGTGTCCTTGGCAATATGGTGGCAAACAGTGCTGAAAACAGTCAACTGCATATGTCTGCTCTAGAATTTTGCAGCCATTGCTGGACATCAGATAAATCCATCCAGAATGCAGTTCCATGCACCAGTTGGCAGTGAGCAAATGGTGCAGACACAGACCTCTTTGGCCAGTCCAGCAGTTAGGAAGTGCATGTACAGGCCTCTTAAATTTGTGGCTCATGGCTCTAAGTGGCTGTAGCTACAGGTCCCACTGCCACTCTGCAGAAAGCCTAGAAAGTAAGGGAGGAGCAAATGTTCTGTATGTTTTAATTTGTATTCTATAGTCTGAACTGTTGCCTCCTGTGCTGTAAATTGTATTCTCTTGGGGGTGGTCAGCGTAGCCCTTGGATTTTTGGAGAAGTCTGTTACAAAGCTGGACCTCCAAAATTGAAACTGATCTTGTTCTGTGCCCATGCAGGACAAAGCTACAGGTTCACAATATTCTCTGTATTCCCTAGTGCGTACACTCACTTTCTTTTCACTCCCTGCTACTCCATTTGCCTACTGAAGAGAAGAAGCCCCTCTATAGGCTCCAATATGGAGGGGCACTGTCACATGGGTTCGGGGGGGATAGTCTTTGGTCCTGCATAAGTATGTGCAAGTGCTTGTTCCAGATAGTTGACTGCCAATACTCCCCTTTACCACCCTGAAACACCAGGTATTTCATCTTCTCTCTGAAAGCGGGAAGGTAATGTCAATAGTGCAGTGATCATACATTAAGTTGTGGCCACCTTCCATGAAAAGCACATGTGTAAATGATCAGCCTTCACTGTCTCTGTTCAAGTTAATCTTGGTTCCTGCTACCATGAAATAAAGAACCGTTAGGGCTGCCTAGACAATGTGGGAAGAGGAATGATTCAAGACTAGGCTGTCTGCATTGCTCTAGGCACGTAGTGGGTTAACACAATCCAGTCCTCCTCTTTCACTGCCACAAAGTACATTTTCTACCAAAAAGGAAACCGCAAGAGAGCAACCATGGAAAAAAAAAAAAAGTCACCAAGTGGCTGATATAAGTTTTTTTCTTTTTCTATGGAGCAGTTCCTGACCCATCCCACATTCCATGTAGCTGCCAACATTCTCAGCAGTGTAAGCAGACTTTAACAGAAGTTTTCATGTTAAGGGAGCAGACGGAGCCTTTCATGCAGCGTCTCCCTACTCCCAGTGCAGACGAGACCCTGGACCACATCGTGGGATGGGTAGATATGCTACACTGAGCTAAGGAAACCAGCAGATCTGTCCTGTTATATCGGTCTCAGTCTCATCAACCTGGGATATCTCTCTGGATATGGCATGTGGTGCTCTGAAGACATGCATTGCTTTCTGTTCATGACATTACATTGATACACCACCTTTAGGTATGCTTCTGTTTTCCATCTGTGCCTTAGAAGAAGTAGAGTGCTTCTAAAACAGCCTTGAGTATCCTGCGGCTCTGTGGATGTTGTGGCAAGTTTTTTCAGCGTTTGGCTAATAATAAATAGAGTTCCTCTGGTTGCCTGCCTGACCTGTTTTAACCTTATAGTACTGGTTGTTATGTTTTCCCTTACGGTGGGAAAGCAAAAACTTATATGTAATAAATATATATACATAAATATATTTATCGGTAATAAAATGCTGATGCTTTGATTTCTTTCCGCTGCAAAACCTCTGCAGGTGCCTCTATATCTACTTTTTGGATTTGTATGAATATTTTTGTGGGTGGGCACCGAGGCTGCCCCTGGGACTCACACACACACCCAGGCTATCCTGGGACTAACACACACACACACACAAACACACCGGCTGCCCCTGGGACTCACACACACACCCAGGCTATCCTGGGACTAACACACACACACACACAAACACACCGGCTGCCCCTGGGACTCACACACACACCCAGGCTATCCTGGGACTAACACACACACACACACAAACACACACCCAGGCTACCCCTGGGACTCTCTCTCACACACACACACACACACACACACACACACACGCACACTGGATCTACTGTTACCTCGTTACTTACAGTCAATCTTATTAAATAAGACCGAAAATCGTATGCACATTGCAGTCACCCGCAACAACCAATCAGCAACGGTTTTTCATCATTCTAAGCTGTTATAATTGATGTTAAATTCGGATGGGTTGCCTTGGGTTACGCACTTTGTCATTGCTCTGTATGGTGACAGAGTGGTGAGTGTAGATGGCGTATTTTTGCACACTTATCGCATCATTTTTTTGTGGTTTGAAGTGAAGCGCTCCCGTAGCTGTTTTTAGCATGTGCTGTGTATGTGGCACATTGGCAGCAGTACTTGGTTACAGGGCATCAGTCACAGTGATAAATACAGTGGGATAATGACTTAGCCTGAAAACCCCTTGCTTAGAACAGTTCATCTGTTCAGAAATAGCCCATTCCCCAGTAAAATCTGCAGATGTGACACACAAACTGAACTCTTCTCTCTCTGCCGCAAGAGCTTTTAGTCGAAATAACTTTGTGAGGATAGAAATAAAGTTGTAAACCCGCAAGTATCAGACATGCAAGAAAATCCAGAGTCTGTAGCTTTGTCGGCTCCACTTTAGAAGGGCTCTGCTGACTTGTTAGCATGCTGCAGTCAATTAGTGGGAATGTAGTTAGACAGTACAGATCTCTTTACTGGTAATTTGTTCTGTAATTTCTGTAGTGTTTAATAGCCGTGCCAACTCACTAGTGTCATGCTACACCATCCACCAGCAGGGGGCGTCTTCTTTATACAGGGATTTTTTGTTCTATCATGAAACGGTTTTGTGTTTTCTGTAAAAAAGTACTTATCAAAGCTAGATAGTGGAAGGAAAGTTATTTTTAGTTTCATCTTTCAAACGTAGGTCTTTATTTTAAGGGACATTTCAACTTGGAGCACCTGCTGCCATTGCTGAGCCCTGGTTTTAAAAATGCTATTTGCCTGGCTTTTGATTACAAGATTTTAGGGCGTTGTGATTTCACTGACCCAGACCAAGTGTACAGATCAAGAGGTCAGACTGTTCTTTGACTTCACTATCAGGCTTGTCCAATTTCAGCGCCTCACACAGTGAAGGTAATTATCATTTTTAGGAGGAGGTCACCATTGCAAGCTTCTGTTTTATTCCTTAGGGCCGTGGTGCATTAAAGAAGAGATCTGAGGAGATCAAAAATGTACCCCTGCAGTGGTGCTACCCCCACACTGCAAGAGTTAAGTGCTTGTTTTGTCTAGTGGGCTCAAAGCGGATTTACTTACCTAATACTCTGTCTATTCGGGCTGCTAGACCAGTCTCCGCAGTCTCTTCTGCCCTGGACTCCGGTGGTCTAAGGGCCACCAATGCCATCACGCCTTATGAGTGTCCATTGACCTGCCTTAGACTTGAGGATGCCGAGGAACATTCCATAGCTGGAGCTGAAGGGTTGAGAAGTGAGTGCTGACTGCTACAGGACAGAGGATCTGAGTAAAAGTGCTTTATTGGAGCATCCTAGACAAAACGAGCACTTAACCTTTGCAGTGCAGGGGCAGCCCCACTGCAAGGGTACGTTTTTTAAAAATTCCTAGAGTTCTTTAATACACACACATTAACAAGCAGTATAGCACACCTTAACGTATGTTGCATTAAGGCAGCCCATTTGTTATGAATTGGGTGCCAATGCACCACAATGGATAAAAGAATGTGCATGACCCCTTTTCCTTAATGCAGCACAACACCATGTATGGCATATTTCAGATTTGAGTGCACCATTTTGTAGTTTCAGCTTTAAAGTTTCCTCTTTTCTCAGCTGTACCTGTGTTGAGATTTAGAGCTTTTCAGGCGCTGACAACTTGAGGAGCAAGTCATTGTGACACCTATTTGATTGGAGACACTGTAAAATACTGTACGGTAAAATCCCCAAACAGGATATGCACAGCAGGGCTCATAGAGCTACATTTACTTAAAATGGTAATCTGGAAAGTGAACATAAAGCTTTTTCCTGCCAGCTGTATCGTTCGTAGAGGAAGGGAGGACATTGCAGGACATGGCTACATTTAGTAAAAAATTTGTGTATTTGTGTATTAGTGATTGTAATTACAATTAACCAGGAAACCTCACAATGACCAGTGATTGCCAGCAGTCTCCATTTTCCTTTTTCCTCTGACTCCAACTTGGGGTGTCTGTGGGTCTGTCTAATGTTAAATGTTGTCCCAAGTGTGAAACTAAAAATTGTTCTTGTAAAAATGTTTCATTGGAAACAGAGTGTTATATGCTTAGAAATGTAGATCTGAGGAAGGAGAGTTGCACAGAATGAGTGGCAATAGCCTGCTGGCCCACAATGAGACATTGTGAGATCTGATTTGGGAAAGTTGTGTATAAACTCCAAAAGGAATATAAAGCTTATTTTCAGTTATGGTGTTTTGATGCAACTTAGAGTTGTATATCAGAGGTGCACCGAAATGGAATTTTCAGACCGAAACCGAAAAATAAAAAATCTGTCAGGCCAAAACCGAAAATTACTATTTTTCTAACCTTTTTAAACTATTTTTTTAAATTTGATTTTTTATCTCTGATCCCTGATATTTCCCTTTTGAAATAGAAAAAGAGATTGAGGACGCAGTCTTAAATCTCTTTTTCTGCAGCCCCTATTATGAATATGAACAGTAAGCCTCTATACTGAGTGTTCCTGTCCATTCATAAACTGTGGAGATAGTATCAGTTACTATGTCCACAATCATGCATGAACAGGAAGTGATGTTGAGCGCTTCCTATTCATTCATAATTGGGGACACAGTAAACATACTATGACCTCAATTATTTACAAACACTCAGCGATCTCCATCCTGACTCACTGTTACAGGTGGCAGAGTGGCTGGTGACACGGCTGACAACCGACTCCTCCCCCACACCGCCAGCATCCTGAGATAGCTGACAACTGTCTCCCTCTGCAGCCTGATCTGTCACAGGGGGCCGACCGGGGCAGTGCGGATAGAGATCTCGGCCTCCCGTGACACTGCTCTCCTCCCCTGCCCCACTCCGTCTCCTGAAAGTTTCTCTCCTCCTCGCTGGGCGCTGCTCTGTGTCAGAGGGGACACACAGCAGCGCCCAGTGGGGAGGAGATAAACTAGAGATGCTACGCATTTTCAGCCAAAGCATTTACTTGTTAATTGTAGTTGTTCCCAAATAAATGTAGCTTCAGAGCAGGAGTCTCAATCCTCAGGGAGAAGCAGCCATATAATATTATTGGCAAAGGATAAACTGTACAGAAAAAGTTTGATGTCTGTAAAGCACACATATATGAATGATAGTAGTAGATTTTGTTTGTACTTAAGGATAGTTTATATGTTTTGCTTTCCTGACCATTGGGAACTGGTAGAACACAGGAACAAACAGACGTGGGCTGGTATGAGTATACGGCCAATCAGCCATTAGCACTTGGCCCGGGTGGTGTGAAGAATTAGGTTTCCTAGGGTGACAGGGCGTAGTGGAGTGTATGAATATGCTTTTGTTTTCTCTCCTCGCAGCAGCTGGGAAAACACGAAGTGAGTTTAATATGAGCTGTGTAATTACAGACTGGATGCCCAGAGAAACAGACTAGTGCTGACAGTGCAAAGCTTGCCTCACATAGAGAGCAGGTGTTCTGATCTCCGCTCCAGGGGGGCGGATGACTTGTTGTCTTTGGCTAAAGCAATAATTTAGACCTGCCCCTCTACACCACCTAGAGTGCCTACTTCCATGCCAGTCTTCATAGTATGTTGGTTTTAGTCATTTAGAAATCACATTATCACCCAACAGATTGTCAATAGCTTGGTATTCAGGCATTATCACATCTGTTAGGCCAATGTTCTTTTTCTTTTTGAAAAGGTCAAAGTTTAATGTTACACTCCTTAAATAGCACAGAAGATTTTTGCCCAAGTATTTGCTATACCTAGCAAAATGTATGCTGCTGTTGATGAATTCCAGCTGTAAAAAGGTCCCTGTCAGCCCTGATGATGGTAGCCCTTCGCTGAAACTATTTTAACATGAAGGGATGGTGAGCAGTAGCCTAATTGGTACTGTGAAGTAAACCTGACAAGCTACAAAATATGTCTTGCTAACCTAAGCCGGTAAGAGTAGATGCCAAAAGGTACTTCAGTTAACAAATGCAGCCTCTGTGTTCTGTGGTCAAGCTTCTCAAGGAATGAAAGGTATAATGCAGCACTTATATGGTTGTCTTATGTCTTGTACTGTGATGGTTTTACTTTAACATTGCTCTTCATACTGTTAAGCATAATGCATGGTGTGTTGACGTTCTTTCGTATGACAAAGTACTGCATTGTTTTATTCAGATGTCCTTCTAAAATGTAACTGCTTCCATTTGTGAAACAAAGAATGCAGATGTTAATTAATAACATGAACATTGTGATGTTTGGTAGCCTGAATGTTCCTGGCCAACAAACCTGACTATAAAGTAGACCTGTCTCAAACCTGGCAAATGGCAGGTTTGTGAAAAAAAATATTTTTATATATATATATTATATATCTATTGTATATATATATATATATTTTATATATAGTATATATATATATATATATATATATATATATATATACACAGAAGTCTATT
>NW_017307895.1:324261-346637 GCF_000935625.1 Nanorana parkeri
ATATCTATATAGATATCTCTATATATATATCTATCTCTCTACCTCTCTATCTAGATAGAGAGATCTCTAGATAGATAGATAGAGATCTATGGGGGGAATTTATCAAAACTGGAGCAGCTGTGCATGGCAAACAATCTGCTTCTCTCTTGCATTTTCAAATCTCAGCTGAAAAAACTGAAGAGAGAAGCTGATTGGTTACCATGTACAGCTGCTCCAGATTTTCTCTGCTCCAGTTTTGATAAATTCCCCCCTATACATAGATATACATATAGATAGGATATCTTTATATATGTGTGTATGTATGTACATACAGGTGAAACTCAAATAATTAGAAAATCATGCAAAAGTTCATTTATTTCACTAATGCAACTTAAAAGGTGAAACTAATATATGAGATTGACTCATTACATGCAAAGCAAGATAGTTCAAGCCGTGATTTGTCATAATTGTGATGATTATGGCTTACAGCTCATGAAAACCCCAAATCCACAATCTCAGAAAATTAGAATATTGTGAAAAGGTGCAATATTCTAGGCTCAAAGTGTCCCACTCTAATCAGCTAATTAAGCCATAACACCTGCAAAGGGTTCCTGAGCCTTTAAATGGTCTCAGTCTGGTTCAGTAGGAATCACAATCATGGGAAAGACTGCTGACCTGACAGTTGTGCAGAAAACCATCATTGACACCCTCCATAAGGAGGGGAAGCCTCAAAAGGTCATTGCAAAAGAAGTTGGATGTTCCCAAAGTGCTGTATCAAAGCACATTAATAGAAAGTTATGTGGAAGCCCACACTGGACCCCTAAAATGTTCTTGGAAGTGTGACTGTCTGTGAGTGTTTGAGATTGTGTCTGCGGTCGTGTGTCTGTCAGTGTTTTAATCACAAACTACCACACAATCGCACCTACTGTTCGTTCTGGTGCGGGAGGTGCATTGTGTTGCCATTCATTTGAATGACACCCCAAACACACCTCCCGCCCACAGTTTGATCGCTTGCACTGGAACATGCAGTACCGCAATCCTGTGCATTCCAGTGTGGTGCGACTTGGGTCACGACTTAATTTAACCCCTCTTACCTTTTACTTTGTTACCAAGGGCTAGGCTACGCCACCTTTAGAAGATTTACCTTGCCCCCTAGAATAAGGCACCGCACTCTACCTTGTCCAATGAGAGAACATCTATCGCTATGAAATGTTCTCTTATTGATCATGGGTCCAGTAGGTGGGTAGTACTTGGTCCAGTAGTCTTGGAAGTTGAACCCTAAGTAACAAGGTAGAAAACAGGACCACATGAACACTGAGAATGATTTCTGGGTAATAATAGGCACCATGTAATGCTACTTTTAGGCAGCATATGTCCTATACTTTATAAGTAAAGTTAGTAAAATGGCGGACTGGTTTGCTTTATAGTCTAATTCCACCAGGATAGGAAATAAATAACCCACAGTTACAAGTACCTTTTAGAAACTGCAATATTTTAGGTACAATTTGTGGAATTGCCTTCTGACATTTGTGTACAGCTTAACGGCAGAATCCATTCAGCAATGAATGTATAACTAATTCAAGGGAATATAATATGTCCAGTATCTGCACAGTCGGTGGGCATGCTGGGAGTTGTCCCTACAGAATCATTGTAGATTTTCTAAATCTTTTGAAACCTTTTGAATATAGGGTTTTGTTTCCTTGTTATATTATTGGAAGATGTTGAACTGTAGGGAAAAAACATCATAATAGAATAACATGTCTTCAGATAATGAAAGGAATGCAGCATTTCTGCCATACAGCCGGGTGGAGATAATACAGAGTTCATAAAACATACTGCATGTATTAATTTATGGAAAAACATTTTGTTCTCCTCTAATCCCCAAACTCGGCTTTTCTCTAACAGTATGGTTAACAACCCAGAATCACAGCACACTGGTGACAGAGCGCAGTGCGGTGCCTTTCCTGCCTGTTAACCCTGAGTACTCTGCAACCAGGAACCAGGTAATTTGCTGCCACCCTACAAGTGTGTTGCTCGTGTCCCTAGCGTTCTTTTTGTTTGTTTTTTTAATCAGGTCTCATCTGCTTGTAAGGAATGTCCAGTCATAACCTTTTCTTGTCTTTTATGTCTGTCTAGGGGCGTCAGAAATTGGCACGCTTTAATGCCCGGGAGTTTGCCACTCTAATTATAGATATCCTAAGTGAAGCCAAGAGGCGGCAACAAGGCAAGACCTCGGTGATCTACACAGGTATGGTAAATAGTCTAACATAAAGTAAACCTGTCACTAGTCAGCCTATAGATCGATTTTAGTGTTTGAAAATCCCCTTTAGAAAGGAATCTATCATTCTTATGTAGAAATGTTTCAGTTAAATGTATCTCAGAATTATTTAACAAACTGAACAGCCGCCCCAGTACACTCCTTCTGGATGTACATAGTAATCATTTTTAAATCTTTGGTTTCAAGGTTTTACATCTTAAAAGGGACACATTGCATCCCATGACATTACTTAAAAGCTTAAGTACCTAATCCTGCAGATGGTGACACTACTACATATTATCTAAAAACATTGCAGTTGTCCTACAGAGAAAAAGCTCACAGGAAAATGAATCCAGATCGGCACATAGTGAGGGGGGGGGGAGCCTTTGCTATTGGATATATATTGGCTGCTATTCCTGCCCTCTCCTTCTGAAAATACTAGTTGCCTGATTTACACTTTAAATCAGTGTCCCAAAACAAGTATGCAAATTACGAACTTTGTCTTCACTGGCTGCATGCATGTTCCAGGTCAGCGATTAGGAAAGCTGTGAATGATGTGGATCTTTTTATTTAAACATATATGACCATTGACAATTCTTTTTGTAGACAACCTTGATTATTCTTTGAGGAATAACACCAATGACTGTGATGACCAGCACGACTATGACAGTGTAGCGTCTGATGAAGACAACGACCAGGACCTGCTGAGGAACTCCAGAAACAACAGAGCCAGGGTAGGAGGGTCAGATAATCTCCCATAACGCAGGTGGTTCAGTAAGGCTAGCCTTGGGCAGCAGCATGGTTTACATGTCGACTGACGGTCCTCTTTGACTCCTCCATGTAAGCTTGCCAATACCCATGATATCACAATGTGTGTATATATATGTTCGTTTTATGTAAGAATGCAGTCTCTAATTTGCCTCACATGGGTTCTCTCTCATTTAGGATATATAATTTCCCCTGAAGAAGCCCAGTGGGGCGAAACATGTCGGGTTTTATCTGAATGAGTCATCTTTATGTCCTATTTTAATAACAATTGTTGACTTGATGTGACATTTATACTGCATGTAAAATAGACCAACTACTTTTTAACTTTATTTATTTATAATTATGTAATAAATGAATTCATATTTTTATGCATTTAGAGAGTTTATAGTATTTCTTAAAAGCCCCTCCCCTTTCGGTAAGTGCATACCTTAAGGTGGAACCTACTCTTCGTATTCCTTTTATTCACTAATATGGATACGTTTCCACTCCACTCCTCTTGGTCTATGAAAGATATGAGATTCCATTCTTCAGCTACATAGCTATCTACCCTAGTAGAATCAGCTGGTTGCAAAAGGTTTAGCAGTTCTGGCAGTACTAAGTGTGGGAATAATGTATATATGTTACCATCAGTGTATTAGTATTTTGTCGGAAAGTAAAGAATATTACTTTAATGGGATTTTTTTAAATCAAAGTCGTGCCCACATCCTGGAGTTCACCTTGATATTGGTAGTCATAGAGGCTTTTATTCATGGACTCTACCCAGTTTTGTATTTATAAGGATCCCCATGCTAGCCTAGTGTCTGGACATTACCAAACATCTTAGAGCTTCTGCAGCACAAGTCGCATTTTTCAACAAGTTGTGTCAGAAGGTTATGGAAAGTCCTTGTAGTAATTAAAGGGCATAGGTCATTGAGTGATTCTGAATAACTGCATCATTGATCCAGAAGAACTATCCACCCTGGTAGTAGGATAGAGGCAGCTTCCATAATAGACCTTTCAAACAAATGTTAAAGGAGAACTATGAGGTGAGTGATTTTCACTCAGCCTCATAGTTTGAGCCGTCGTGTGACAATGAAACTGTCACAGGTCAGCTCAATAGATCAGTAAGTGAGCAAACACTTACCGTCGCTCGCTCACTTCACGATCATGTCCCTGCAGAGAGCCGGGACTGTCACGCACGGCTCCCTGCAGGGATTCCCCGATCCTCCAGCGCTGGCTGGCGGAAAGGGACGGGGAGGGAACGGGTACAGCTGGCTCTGCCTCTAGATAGGCAGAGCCAGCTTTCAATCACGCAACTGGGTGGATCTCGACAGTAATGTCGGGATCCATCCCGGCTGCGCAGGTCTCAGTATACCGTGAGCTGTAGCTCGCGGTATACTGAACTTTGGGTCACGGGAGTACGCTAGTTGGTGTCCTCTCGTGACCCTGGGGAGAACTATGGGGAAAAACACTGACCCCATAGTTCTCCTTTTAAGCCTTTAGAAAGTGGTATGCTTGATTGTAAACTTTTCTATTTTTTCTGTCTGTACTTGCTGTGGAGAGAGATGGCGTCCTTCCTGTCCAAATGACCACATGGGAATTGGAGGAAACTCTCCCTTGTGGGAACACACAGAGCAATAACAACCCGATGAAAGTAATATGCATTCTCTTCTCTATCAAGGGTTACACTTTAATGTCACTCGAAGTGAAGATACCTGATGTCATTATGCATAACATAGCAAAAAGAAAAAAACTAATATGCAGATAGAATACATATTAAAAAACATAAATAAATAAGATTTCTATCTTGGAATTTTCCACCACACTTAGTTCATAGAAACCGTTTAAGTTTTTATGTCCATTTTCAGCCCATGAAATGAGACCTTATTGTTTCCAATATGCAGAGCATGGATTCCTCAGACCTGTCAGATGGCCCCATTACTTTGCAAGAGTATCTGGAAGTAAAAAAGGCCCTTGCAACATCTGATGCCAAAGTACAGCAGCTGATGAAAGTGAATAATAACTTAAGTGAGGAGCTACGCCGACTTCAGAGAGAGGTGAGAAAAGCCTGCTTTAGCTTTTTTCTGCTTTTCTGTTTATGTAGACTGTAGTAGTGAGCTTGCCAAGGGCAAGTCTGCTCCTCCACCAGATAACGTTTATCTTCTGGGTTTAATGACGGACGGCATAATTCAACCCACTTTTGTGAGCCCAAGCTGTCACGGACTTTCCCCCTGGTGGTGAGTTATCATGCCGACCTGGGACCCTGCTTACAGGTCATTGAGGACCGCACGCTGTCACCTCCAGAGGAGAAGAGTAAGGACCTGTGATGTCTTTGGACTGGTCATAAGACCCCTGGAAGTTTGTTTTTAGTACAGTTGAGGCCACAGGGAAGGGAAAGAAGGGCGGTGGAGGTTCTAATAAAGCTACAGCTCTGCTTTAAAAGTTTTAGGTCCGCTTGAAAAAAAATAGCAAAGTGTTAGGGAGGGTGAATTGAAGGGGCCATCTTAGTTTTCCTAAGTTAGCAGTGATGACATTCATACTCATGATGCAGAGCTATTTGTTTTCTGCAATAGGTCCACATCATGAGAACTGATGTCAGCACTTTATTAACTCTGAGTTTAGGTTCTCTTTAAGCTGGTCATAAACACTGATTGTCATACAATCACACTGTAAAACTGTCTTTTTCAAAAGATTGCTTTATAAATGTGCACACTAATGTGCCTTGGGACTAGCCATATATTGTGTCGGCTATTGGGATGGTCAAGGAAAATGTAATTAATTATACATGGAAGATTTGAGAGGCCTGAAGATCTGATCATGTTTTAGTCCACCAAATGAACTCATCTAATATCGGTGGATGTATTTACTCGATCCAGCAGCTTTCAGTGTAGATAGTGCAGCTATCACCCTAAAACATTATCTCGGACAACCACAATTGCTTCTAAAAACATCACCATTGCCCAGTTTTCATGGTTTGTAATATATTCATAAGCATTGAAATCTATTCTGTTAACAGTTTGACATCACATTTCCGTGCGTTAGTTATTTCTAGACAAGTAGACACTGCGCTCCTTTCATGACCTACAACTTTCTGTAATCTAATTTAGGTAGACATTAGGTATTTAACATTTTTTTTTTTCTTTTCAGATTCAGAAACTGCAGTCCGAAAACTCACAGATCCGATACCAGACAGGCCCATCACCCCCTCCTCCAGCAAACCCTGAGCGAGCAGAGCACCCACCTTCCGCTGCCCACCGGCAAAACCGGCAAGCCTTTTCCATGTATGAGCCAGGATCAGCACTTAAACCATTTGGACAATCCACCGATGATCTTAGCAATCGACTTCAGCCGTTTCCCTCTGGGGTAAATATAAATAAATGTCAATAAGAGTAAAGTATGGAAGTTAAACTTTATCACTTTAAAGTATAACTCCAGTTTTGTTAAGAAAAACACAATCTGCTTTAGGTGATCTATATAAATTGATATATAAGAGATATATATAAATTGCAGACTCCTACATATTTTTGTTGTGAAGAATGACCCATTTGTTTCAGCATTTCTTTTCTTAAACTGACTCCTGAATGGGAGGATCCAACCTTCACTACAACCACCTGAGCAAATGAGGAAAGCCGCAGTTTCCCTTTAAAAGAAAGCAATTCATTAGGTAGCATCTCACTAAAAATTGCAGAGGATGCCTAAAGTTTGACTTCTATCTTAGTGCAGACATCTGGGAAAAGAAGTGAGCCAATCACACAGTCATTTTGATACACCAGCGGTGCCTAGAAGGTCCTCAAGGTTGTCATATTGGAATGAAGTTGCAATTGACAATTTACAATGGGTGTGGTGGTATAGTACAATCAATAACAGTAAACTACTTAGCGGCCATATTATTATTTTATTTTAGAGTTTTCCTTTAATAACTTCCTTTCTCTTGTGTGCTCTACAGTGTGTACAGCAACTAAATTTTGATGCAGAATAGATTTGTTTTACCATTATTGGTTTATTTAGGTGATAAAAAAAAGGTGTTGGGCCTGTGTGTGCCTACACTATACACTGTGTGCATTTCGGCCAGTTTTTCATGAACCAGCTGGTTGGAAGATCTTCGAATGAACAGAGCCGGCAACCAATGAGCTTAAATCCGCCCATACACCGTTTAGTCATTGGGTTAAGAAAATAGTTCAGATTTCTCTATCAACTCTTATGAGTATTGATTGAGGAATCTCCCGCTGTCTTCATTGTATTCTGACAGCGGCCACCGGCTCATTGGCTGCCTGCTCTGTTCGTTTGAATATTTTCCAACCGGTTCTTTCAATCAGCTGATCGAGGGATGCCAGCCGGAAGGGTGCCGACAGCGACACCCACTGTGGGAATTTCGGCGTTGATGAATTACAGTGTTAGTAGTGGCCCCTTGGTGCACTTAGTACAAACATTTTTATTTTGTTTCTCTCCTCCTTTTCTGCCTTGGCCCTCAATTTTTCTTGGAGCAGATGGTAATAATATTAAGTGCTCATTAACCTGTTATGTGCACCCTCCTGAGCGGTCTGATCTGTGTATACTCACCATACTCAGGCAGGAAGCTGTGTCCTTCACTGAGACAATGCACTGATGGCGCTCAGGGACATGGTATCTGTATACATTTTGGGGCCATAAAACGTATAAGACATGGAAAAGCCATTAAAGGGAATTTGTAGTTTTATACATATCTCCCGCCAGCTGTCTAATACCCCCACGGTGCCTGCATCTGAGTAAATGCTGGCGCGGTTTGGCTGACAATTTTTCACCCGGTTCCTTCAATTTTTAAATCAAAGGATGATGTGCAGGAGGCAGCAGACCGAGGCACCTACTGGGCGAATTTCAGCCGATTCATTAACAACTCGCCCCCAAAATTTGCTCAGTCTATATTGCCTGCTTTACTCGAGTGGCCTGTCTTCCAATCTCTGTTTATTTATTACTATAAAAAGGTATCAGGACAATCGTATACATGTGAAAGTCACATTAGAAATTAGTTTAAGGAAAGCAAAGTGTAATAATAACCTGAAATATGTGCTTACCGAAAACACACTACACTTGTCCTCTAGCATTGCTTTTCTATGTTGATTGCATACCATATGTCTGCAAGTTAGTAACTGGTTCTCTTTAAGGAACCAGTGCACATGTTTTCCCATTGGTAGGAAATAGCAAAACAATCAGACATCAAGTGCCAGCTGTAAGTTATTTTAGATGACTTTGTTAGATGCAACGGCCTCAAAGGATTTTTCCAGCTCTCTGTGAAATCCTCTGAAAAGGGTGGACATGATTTTATATACATATACAGTATTTCAGAACAGGGTACATGGTAAAGATGATGAGGAGTCTGTGGGTACATTGCCTGTATTTCTCCATTTCCATCATTTCTGGTTCTACTAAACGGAGGTTGAGTAGCTGCCATACTGGACAGGGATTGTTTTATTGTCTGCTGTATGGCAACACTGATAATGACCGTTATTATACCTTCACACCATACCAGCAACGGAGCCCCTTTTCCATGTTTATGTCATTGCTGATATTTAGCAATATGCTTGTATATGTTTTATAGTTATCATTGCTGTGATATGATTCTTGATTAGACTAAAGTGCAGCAACCTATGGCAATTGATCGGCTAGAATTAGAGGTGCACCAAAATTAAATGTTCAAAAACCAGACCGAAAATTAAAAAATGTCCGTCCAAAACCGAAGTTTTGGGGGGTTTTTCTAACCTTTTCAAATGTTTAAAAATATTTTATTATTTTGTTACTTTACTGTCGGGAGCTTGGGGGGAAATATCAGGGGTCTAAACAGATCTCTAATATTTCCCTTTTACAATAGAAAAAGAGATTGAGGACACAGAGTCCACAATCTCTTATTCTGCAGCCCCTGCCATTCCTGACCTCTACTTTAAAATGCTATTTTTTGGCTTTTACTGGCTTTAACATTTTGAGTCACTGACTTAAAACAAAAATGCATCTCTGATCTGTATATTTGTTCTAGGACAGTGGCTGAAAGTATTAAAAACAGAGGATCAGCATGGCGTCTCGTGTTTCTCTTAACGCTGTTTCATTTTGTCATTATTCACAGTGTTTACATATAGCTCTTTTAGGGGGAAAAAGCAGCGCATTCACTTAAAGGGTTAATAAACTCACTTTTTTGCATATATCTACTGCTAGCAAGCAGTAGATATATGCAAAAACATTTTTTTTTTAAACCCTTTTGAAACAGGTTTAAACTTACCTGTGTCTTTGCCGCACGCTCCCGTCCGAACATCTGAAGAGTCTTGGGCGGCCGTAAAGGATTTTGGGCATGCACAGTTCGGGTGGGAGATGAGGAGAGACGCAAGGTAAGTCTGTGGAGCAGCGTGCACCCGCACAAACACCGTGGAACGTAAGAGAAGAGGAGGACAGAGGAGTCGGCGCTGGATCGGAGACCCGCACCAGCGCTGGAGGGACAGCTGAAAAGGACAGTAAGGAAGATGATCGAAGAGGCATGATTTAAGTAAGTCCTGACACTAACATTGGGTGGTGGGGGATCCCTTTAATGTCACTTAAATCTGTCCCCCCACATATACTCATACTCCACCATTCCATTTGGGTACAAGGAAAGAGAAATACCCAGTACTTCTAGGTATAGGGAGCATGTGACTTCCTCTTCTTCCTGGTATGATACAACACTGAGTGAGTGTCTGAGCAGCCATCTGCCAGGCCACAGCTCTGTCATATGAGAGAGAAGACACCGAGCTTGCAGAACACTGCTTATCCTCACTCCAGCAGAGGAAGAGTGACGGCAGAGTGAAGGGAAGATAAATAGAAGTTGGGGGTGACATAATAAAGTGAACCTGCATTGGCAAAATATAGATCTACTTTTAGCTGCCTACAAACAAGATGCATGCACAATTCCGCCACCATGCGCCCTGCATAAATCGTCCCTGCTATATGAATACTTATCATAAATAAGTCAAATAAATTGCTTGCACCATTTCCTGGCAGCCAGCGCCTCTCAGGGAATTGTAGGTTCTTGAAAACTGCAGGTTCCCCAGCGTGGACTGAGACTGAATCATTTCCTCAGCCGTACCATTATTATCCCCACAGCGCTCGGCTGGTATAAAACAAACTAAAGTCCTATTTAGAAGCGACATGTGGTCTGGGAATACTGAACTGTCTTTATTCTATGTCTTCACTAAACATGAGCATGAGTTGGTGCCCCCCTCATTGCAGCCCCCTATGTTTGTCCTTTGTATAGATATATCTGCACAGAGTCGTCTACTGTATATTGGTGAAGGTGTCTATGTTCTATGTTAGTATGCTAGACATATGCATTGACTGTAGTATGTAGTTATGTTATTATCTGTGTTTTTGTCGTGTGTGTGCATGTTGCCTCACAATCCCCTTCTGTTTTAGATCCGGAAAGGGATCTCTGCCTCTTCTGTGCCCTTCCCCCCTCTGTCCTCCCCTCTGTTCTCTGGACCTCCGGACAATACCCGGAACATGGTGATGTACCCCCCTCCTTTGTATTGACAATTACTAATGATGGCAATCCTTGTTACGTGTATACACTGTTTCCCTTTTTTTATTTTTACAGCAGGTTTACATTTTCTATTCTCATTTTGACATTGACAGATAAATACACAGTTTAGCTCCATATATGTTTACTGTTTTACTTAGTAAATGGTTTGTATTTATTTTGTGGGCAGCCATCCATGTGAAGCTATCTCTGCTACTTCCTGGTTTAGCATTTCTGCTTCCTAAGTCAGCTCCTGCTTACTGGACAGAAGTGAGGAGGTGACACAGGAAGCTGAATTACTAGACTGGGAACTTTGCGTATCACTGTTCTGGTTGTACAGTGTGGAAAAAGTTTCACCAGAATGGCTGTGTTGTATTAAAGTTTATTTAGCAGGTAAAAAAGTAAATATAGATGGATTCCAAAAGCTATCAACATCAACCCAGCATAAGCAAATTCATGTTTAACCATATTGAACATAAGAAACTAAATTGCTTCCAGGATGAAGCTAACCCCTAGTCTGTGTGGCTGCAATCTGTAGAACTGTTTATATACCATCTTGTCCAAACCTTTATTGTACTGTTTTCACTATTGTGACATCCATCTTTCACATGCACCATATGTTGTTTTTTCTTTGACTTTCCTAATCTGTTGTTGAACCAGCGCAGCACTTTAGTAGACATCCCTATGAAGTATAGTTCCATCTTCTGTGGTCATTTGAGGAACCCCCACTATGTCATTGTTATACAGTATGTCCTGCTCTGAGAACCCCAGTCGGGTGATCTTACCACTAGACTCCTGGACATTACATTTATGGGTGTATGTCAGTGAAATCAGTTGCCATCTTCATCTAAGTTTTGGTTTGACCAAGATTAAAACAAAGCTTATATGCTTATATGCTAATATTGACTTCTGTAAAAGTCACGCTTTGCATTGCCCCCGCCTTCCTCTTTTATTGTGATCGGGGGGGGGGTGTTTGTCTCGCTGACCAATCAGGAAATGCTGGAGGAGGTGGTGCTAAGCTTAACTTTTGCAGGAATAGTCAAGATCTCTATGTAACTTCAGCTGCCTACATCCCTTGATCTACTGCGGTTTTCACTGAAGGTAACCTCTACTTGTGCACCGTATCCTTAGTTTGAATTGCCAGTTTTTCAGAGTTTTTGGTAGGTTTGCTTTCAAGAGAATGATAAACGTATAAATAGAAATTAGGGATGTCCCGATGCCGATACTAGTATCAGGGCCGATACAGGGCATTTTCACGAGTACAAGCGCTAGTGTCAAGCTTAGAGTTAAAAATGTTGAACAAAATGTGTTGAGATTCAAAAACTGACGTAGATTGTACATTCAAAAATGACTATGTACTAAGGTAAAGGTACGATAGGAGGGTGAAGCAGGGTTAGAACTAACCTCCATTAATGTCTGTGGCTTTTTGTATTAGAACCCTTTTGTCTGTAGACATTCTGTATATAGTACACACAGTGACTCCTTTTAATCTCAGGTAATATCTGTTTGCTGAAAAGTCAGGATTATGATGGATGGATAGTGTGCACAGGAATAATTAACCCATTTCTTTTCTACAGTCTGCCAAGGCAGATCGGCACGGCAGTGGAGCAGACAGTGACTATGACAATACCCAGACCACAGAAACTAGTAGCGGGTAAGTACTCGCCTAAGGGGGGGCCACAACCTTTCTGCGCATATTCTGCAAATTAAAGTAATGAACACTTTTTCACTTGCAAAAAACTGCCCACTGTGCATTTCTGCACAAGCACCATGCAGTCCCAATTGGGTCGTGGATCAGTCCGCCTCATGGAGGTGAAGATTAGGTGGTCATTTGTGAATTTGGGCCATACTACGCACACCTTAACCACTTGCTGTGCGGGGCATTTTCTTACTATTTGCGCACACATGATAAAATATACATTTTTGGCTAGAAAAGCTTCAGACCCGCAAACAATGATATATGTTCTGAAAGCAGAGGCCCTGTAGAATACAAAAATGCTAGTTGCAATTTCTTACGTCGCACGTTTTTTGCGCAAATGTTTATCAAACCAGTATTTTTAGCAAAAAATAAACTAAATTAAAATTTACTGCACAGAAACATAATAGAATACCAAATTTTTTGGTAAAATATAAAAGACGGGGTCACGCCGGGTAAATAGATACCAAACATGTCAAGCCTTAAAATTGCGTTCGCTTGTGAAGCCGCAAAAAAAGTTCATAGGGAACATTTTAGAGGCTTTTACCGCTCATCAGTTTAGTGCTATCAGTGATTGATGGCCCTAGACTTATTGCTCTCACTCCGACGTTCGCGGCGATATTTAACATGTCATGCGAAAATTGTCGTTTTCGCATGTAGGCGCACTGACACGTGTTTGTGTGTATGTGCGTGCACGTTGGGGGGGGGACTTAAAAAAAAAATTTTTTACATTTTTGTTATGTTACTTTCATTTTCATAACTTTTATACACCTTTCTTTTTTTACACTAACCCTTTTGCTATTACATAGGGGGCTAACGAGCCCCCTATGTAACAGCAGATATGGTGTGACAGGTCCTCTTTATGGAGACATCAGGGACCTTTCAGATCCCTAATGTCACCTAGGGACCCCAGAGAAGCTGATGAAGCCGAGATCTGCTTCCCCAGCTTTTTCTCCTGGCTCTAAGAGCCGGAGACTGTGTACAGTGACACATCACTTTTGGGTCCATTGATCGGAGAAGACATCAGGCACTGGAAGCCGCTGAATCTCTCTCCGATCACTGCAGTGAGACCCGCCGGGCCGCTCCCGGGCACCGCAAGGGGACAGTGCTGCCTGGGGAAGACAACGGCGGCCGGGCGCACGGTACAAACAATCTGCTGGCTGTACAGACATCGGATCGCTTGTACATTAACAGCCATCGCGCTGGCTGTTAAAAGCGGTACCAAGAACACGGCTGCTGCCACTTACACGGGCCGCCGTCTATAGACGTATTGTGGCCCGGAAGTGGTTAAAAACCATAACCTAAATAGTTAGGGCATGTGTGGTACACTCTGATCCTCCTCCTTCCCCTGCACTTCCCTGGACACAATTGTCAGCCAATTTTGAGTCCCAGAAAGAGGAGCTGTCAATGAAAATAATTGTGTCTACATTGCAATTCATTTGTTTTGGCTCATTCATTTTGTTTTTTTACAATTTAGTATTTGAACTTGTTTTCATATTCCTTTTTTGGTGCATAATTGTTTTAGTGACTCAAAAAAACAAAACAAAATGTTTTATTTGGTTTGTAAATAACTTTCCTCCTTTGTAATAGAAATGTAGTTTTAGTGCCATTAGAAATGGAACAAATGATCTTAAATAATGTGACTTTTGGCAGTAATTCTGTATACTTGTGTGTTTGTTTTAATGTTCCTAAGTCTGTACTTCCTCACTTACCATTCAGAACAGTTTCTTTTCCTCTGGTCAGAGCATTGATTCTAGTGATTTTTATTTTTCGTCTATTCTGGTACTTTATTTTTTCTCTTTTACGGCCTGTATTGACTGGCTTTTGTTCATGTCAGAACTGCCTCTCTATTTCCTATGGAAATATAAAATTATCATGAAGCCAGAAGTAGGTCAGCTGCAAGTCAAATACCCTTCTCAGTGTAGTGAATAATCTCAGAGGCGTCTCACAAATGCAAGCTGTATTGCATCCCTAAGCTCCCCAACACAGGTCCTTAACCTAACTGTCCTAGCAAGGCTGAGCAGATGTTTACATATCTATACAAATGAATGATTTGTGGGCTTTATTTCCTAGTCCCTGCCGAAATGTTCTTCCTTGGCACCGGTAATGTTTTGGTCTTTGGGTGATTATAGTCTGTGTGTCATTCTTACTTTTGTGTCTTTGTGTATTTATGGTTATGTTGCCAGCATGGAAGGAAGGAGGTTCCTGGATATGTCTCGAGATGAAGATTTCCATGCGGATTCTGAAGATGTTGAGATCGGGTTGGACCCAACATTACCCAGTACGGAGGATGTAATCCTGAGGACCGAACAAGTAACCAAAAACATCCAGGAGCTCCTCAGAGCTGCACAAGAGTTCAAACATGACAGGTAAGGGGCAGACGCATCTAGATATGACAGCATGGCTCTGAACTGATGGCCAATATTTGGAGATTTCACTCTGCTGTGGTGATTAGTGCACAGTACCCGCTTAGCTTGATAAGGATCCTCAAAAAGTGATGTACAAAGTATAGTTCCGCAGAGGAAACTAAAGGCCAACTCCACATTTTACTTCGCTTTCAATTGACCGCAATCTGTTAAGTGCTGTTGTGTATCACCTGATGGCATATGATATTGTGTTTCCGGGTGCAATCAGAGCAGTACATAGTGCAAGCAACTTGCTCCGTATTGTTTCACTTTAGTTGATGCCCCGGATTCAGTGTTATTGTTTCTTCTTTCTTCTAGTTTTGTTCCTTGCTCTGAGAAGATTCACTCAGCAGTAACAGAAATGGCATCGCTATTTCCAAAGGTAATTTCTTTCAGCGTATTATTATTCTCATCTGCATAAAGAGAACCTGCCAGTGTGAAGACGTGGGAGCTGCCAATGCCAGTACAGTGGGTACAAGTTTCAGGCAGTTATCCTTAGCATGTGTTATCCTAGGCATGTCTACATCAGGTGATACAGCTGATATGGGAGTATCAGAATGACAGCTCAGGGGATGTACTTCTAGAATATGGCAGCATTGGTAGCTCCTGTATTTCTAATCTGACGGATTCCTTTCAGATATTCATAGATATTAGATGATTGTTGCCCAGTCTCCAAGTAGGATCAAATGGCATGCGAGAGGTCAGTAGGAAGCTACAGCCCTCTGGGCAGCAGTTGTCATCTAATTATGAATTATTCAGCTAATTTGTTTCCTGCAGACATGGGCAGCCTAGACCAAAGTGTCTGCAGAGCATTTAACCTTCCCAAGGCCGTCTAAGACAGAAACAAATATTGGGGTCAGACAAGTCTCTCATATGCTGCCTGTGGCTTCTTTAAGTAAAACTGTCAGAAAGTTTAATATTTCAAATGTAACATATGACAAACGTAGTGCTCAAATGTAACATATGACAAACATGTAGTGCTTGCATTGTCATGAGTGAAAAGCACTAGTCAAAGAAATCAGTAGACCTAAAGTAATCAGTAGACCTAGAGGCAGCTGTAGTTGTATGCATTTCTGTAAAAGTTGGCTTGGCCCTGATCTCCTCACTACTGGTTCTTATAATGTGACTAGCAAACTTCACCCAGTCCTTAAATAGCTTAATCAGAGTTTAAATGTGCATTGATCACATGATCATTAAAACGGCTTCCTGTTGATGGCTTGGCAAGATGGAAGTGGTATTTTTTGGTAGTTGGTGTGCGCCAGTTGATGAGTTTGGGCCTGATGCGAACCCATTTCAGCCAAGCCTGCTCATAACTGTGACAGTTTTAGGTGGGTTTGGATGAAGTCATCACTAGTGCTGTGTCTCCAGCACTGAAACTTCCATGTGTTGTAAGACACCAGCATGGTATGATAACTTTAACATTTCAAAAAGGCCATTACCATTAAAATAGTGTTTTTTTTTTTTTATACAGTTGCCATTCATTGTTGCAAGAAATAAGTTATAATTCAACTTTTAGGACACTGTCACTTTAGGAATGCTAAAAGCTGGGATAGATATGACATGCAGCCAGATGTTCCTGTAAATACCTGCTGCAGCTTTGAGTGTCTTCTGCTTTGCTTAAATGCCGGGCTGTTCAGCTTGGGCAAAGCTCTAGTACTTTCTCACAGATTAGTTCCGTTATATTACATATTGTATGCTGAGCCATAGTTACTGATTTTTTATTTTCTTTCTGCCTCTGTTAGAAGCCAGCATTGGAGACGGTACGGTCTTCCTTGAAGTTGCTCAATGGTAGCGCTTACCGGCTGCAAATTGAATGTCGCAAAACTGTGCCACCAGAGCCAGGGGCCTCAGTAGACTACCAGCTTCTGACCCAGCAGGTCATCCAGTGCGCTTACGACATTGCCAAGGCCGCCAAACAGCTGGTCACTATCACCACCCGGGAGAAGAAACTGTGACCTTTGTGTGGACTATACACCTCGTGTCCTTCACTAGAGGGCACTTCTCTTTTGTAATGTCGTAGCTGCCAAGACTTCCATAAGACACTGAGGATTCTCCATAGCCTTGGATGAGACTGAGGCATCTACACTCCTGGCAACCAACGTGAGAGTTGCTCTTCAGGCAACCAAATGTTAAATCTACAGTCCCCCTCATCAGCAACATAATGTAGGCATGCCCTGCCTTTACTTTCTTGAATTGTAGAGCGTATTAATTTCCAAAACACTGCACACATGTGTATTTATGTGTGTACAAAGCATATATAGTTACTTATAAAAAAAAGTGTGTGGTTCTAGGAATTGTCTTGTGGTAGGAGGGTCAGTCACACGTCTTGTGATGGTTATCTATGGAACAGTAGCATGAAGGCTCATTGTATATGAGCTAAGCCAAATGTGTTTTACTATATAATGTTTACATAAAGGATCCATGGCTGTCAGCTCACTGGATTATAAAGCACAATGATATCCTGGTCCATTGATGGTAAGGGTGATGTATACGGGATACTTTTGCTCCCTACGGTAACTGGATGTCGCATCTGCAAAAATATATTCCATTGCTAAACTTTGGGATGGAATCCATTATGAGATGAACATTTGCAGGATTTATCAAAGTGCTTCAAATATTTGTATATAGAAAAAAAATGGCCGATCTGCAGTTCACAACACACACTGCCTGCAATATATTCAGATATACATGCTGATGAAGCTAATGTTATGACTAAGCTATTTGCAGGGACTCCATCTCTGCCCTGCCTACTGCTCCTTCTGTTGGTTACGGGGACTGTGATTGACAGAAGACCGTACATCTCATAGCAACATGCTAAATATGACACCTGTCATTCACAGCCGTGTTCATGTACCCCATAACTTAGAGTGGATGTATTTATCAATTGAAATCTGCTACGCGCTATGGGGCAGCACAAACTGAACACTTTGCTGACAAATTCCCATCCTGCTCAGCTTCAGCCAGTCCCTGTGCTACATTGCTGTGTATGAAAGGGTTATTGTGAATAAATGAATGTGGCCAACCTAGACTTACACTGGAAACTATGTATATATATATATATGTACACATATATATAATATATTATAAACATCTCTTTTTGTTATTGGGGTGGTAAGGTGCTTAATGTAGAAGACTGTTTAAGTATTTGGTCTGTAACCACTTTAAGCTCATTGTAAAAGCTGGCTGCATCTTAATGGGCCTGAACAGTGACACTGCTGGGAAAGAACATTCTGCAAGCAAGACGCTTCTATTCCGCAAGGTAGCAAATCGCCGTTGCATCTAGCTTGCGATGGCAATATTAGCAGGGAGTTGCTCCTTCAGTGAATCTTACACAGAATGACTGACTTAGTCCTGTGTTTACTACATGTGTGCAGTAAATGTCACAAGTCTTTAGTCTTCCTGAGCTCTCCTCCATTGTTTGCACTGAACATTTCTTTGTTTGCGCTCCCAGGATATCGCAGAGCGGGATGCTCCATATATCTTTGACATGCCTTGATTGTCATTTTGCAAGATGCTTGAAACAAAGAAGTATCTAGCTCATTCAGCAAACCAGTGTAATGTGCAATGTGCACTAACCAATCGCATCCAAGATGATCACTTCAAGTTACTGCACTTTATACACTGCTGTTTGTCTTTCATTCAATAAACCTGAATCTGTCAAGCAGCAGAAAAATACCTCTGAGGGTCCTCAGGTGTGAGCTGTAGTCCTTCTGCTTCTTGGCCTGTATACTGGTACAGTTGATGACAAAGTGTGCCTGTGGCATCAGTTACATTCTATTACACTATATTTCACTATAGCTGTAGCATCAGAATATACATTTGGCTTCCGGTTTTGTCCCTTCAGTGCTGTCGGGCACCCATGCAAAGTAAAAATAGACTTTCTCCAAACATGACGTTGACTTGCCTATGTTATTCATGAACTAGACTGAATTATAGGTGTGCCTAAACTATTATGGTGAAATGTGCTAAATGTCCTTCTATTGAGACACTAGGCAATCATAGTGACGCAGTGCAACAAGCAACGTTTCGGAACAGAACATGGTCCCTTCAGGCAAACACCGTGACCATGTTCGTTTGTGAAACGTTGCTTGTTGTTATGATTGCCTAGCGTCCCAATAAAAGGACGTTCAGCACATTTGACTTTTTCCTAGTTCCTGTGATTTGCCAGCACCCACTTATTCTATGGGATTCCAGGTCTGGAGTGCGGTGGATCGACTACTACATGTAAACTATTATGGGGACATATCGAGGGAGCTGCAGGCAATGCTGAAGGGACCAAACCTGCAGCGAAAGGTATGTGCTGACGGCTCAGGTACCTACCCCCTTAAGCTGTTTTATTGCTCAGGTTTGTTTTGAAGGGATGATGTCAGGATGATAATATGGGAGCTGTCATTACTACCTTGTTTTTATGGTTCAGTGTATGTCATTCTGACCCTGGCTTTGCTACTGGGGTTCCTTCCAGATGGGTGATCCAATCAGATCCACCTGTCGGATCTTCAAGTGGATCTGATCGAAAAGCTCAATGTTAGTTCTAAGGGCAGCTGGATCTTAATGTATGTGCATCATCCAATTACCCCCAACGCCGTCCAGGTCTGGAAAACAACACGGAACAGAGTTCTGTTTTGGCAAACTTGACCGTAGTGGATCGGGAGTAATCTGACGTAAATGGACACATGTCCACTTATATCCCACTCCTCATAGACCTAACATGGGTCTATTGAATGCAGTTTTTCTCTCCAACATGGATGACACAATGGTGACATTCGTTCAGTACTGCTCCGATCACAGATCCCCTGCTGATCAGAACTGACGGGCACCCGTGTGAAGGGGCCTTTGTGAGTCTCTGACCTGGAACTATGGGAGACGGTATTTCAAACTTCCTGGCTGTGTGTTCGTTCCAGGACAATGACTAATTGGGTAGAGAAGCATGAAGCTGGATGATGGCAACAGAACCTGCAACTTTAAAAACAAGCTAGCAATGTTAACTCCAACGTTTCACTGTAAGTTGGACCAAGTAGAGACTGGCAGTTTCCATCTAAGGTTTATAAAACTGGTATTTTGCCTCATGACACATTCCCTCTAAGGTCCTTAGAAAAGGAGGTGTAGCTATGTAATGCAACAGATGCTCTTCATTACACAGTATAAATACACAGCACTTCAAGGGCCTCACATGGACCCTGAAATGAGGAGCAAGGTATGTGGTTGTGATCCTTACCAAGCGCCCCCCTAAGGACGGGTCAGATTTGAATGGGTGGCAGGTGGTGCGTTGTGATCCATATAATGTTTGTGCCACAACAGCCAGCCATTCACATCTATTGCTTTTCCTCGGGGTTAATCAATCTAGCTGTGGCTGGAATGCTCAGCCATCTATACAAGTTGGATGCTCAGCTGCATCCAGTCCTGCTTGAACCTGGCATTAGACGTATAGCAGTGATGCAGAAGAATAGTCTTTAGTGCAGTAAAAGTGTATAATTAAATTGTTCAAATCATCATCTGTCTCCCCTCCAATCCTATCTGCAGCTAGAACACCTCCCCAAGCTACTGACAGGTGGGGTGTTTCATCATTCATCTTTTTCATATTGCTGCTGGTTCTAAAGTTACCCGTCTGTAAATTCCAACTAGTGAGGGGTTTGTTTGTTTTTTATTATTGTTTTGAAGCTTAAAATGCCATACTCTGCTTATACTGTGGTCTGTGAGACCTCGGTGGTGGGTGTTCTATGTAAAAAGAATCGTAATGTACATTTGTATCAAATTAAACAACTAACACTCTTTGCTTTGTGTCTGTTAATAAAGTGAGTCCAGCAGATTTGACACACACAGTTGGGAGCATACTGAGAAGGTTCTATAAATTCAAATGTGTTTTAGATTGAATGGTGAGAGGTTAGAACCCGCCGTGCGGGTATTATTACTGTCTGTGTCCGAGCTAGGGAGATTCACTCTGCATTTGTTGTGGTGGTCATTGTCATCAGGACTGAAAGTGATAAGAAATGCAAAATTCTAAGCAGTCACATACCTGTTCTGATGACCATTATCTAAAAGGGGAATCCCCTTCATTTGGGAGATTCCATCACACAACCTGTTGTAAATTTAGGATAGGAAGTCAAGTGATATCTACCCAATGGGGCACATGGCAAACAAATTGCTTGACCAGGGTTTGAACCTTTCAATATTTTTTTTTTTAAATGATATGGGTAACCAATATGGATGTTGGTTATATGTGAGTTGCAATGTGTTGAACCCGCTACTGCTGTTTTGTCTTCAGTGGTGTGGCCTCCTGTCAGGGTCCCTAGCGCTGATTCTATACGGCCATCAGCACATACAGTGACTTGCAAAAGTATTCACCTCCTTGGCATTTTTCTTATTTTGTTGCATTGCCACCTGGAAATAAAATGGATTTCTGTATCAATTGATTTACACAACTTGCCTATCAATTTGAAGATGCAAAATATTTTTTATTGGGATACAAACAAGAAATAAGACAAAAAAACCCAGATATACTTGCATAACTATTCACCCCCCATAGTCAATACTTCGAAGAGCCAACTTTTGCAGCAATTACAGCTGCAAGTCTCTTGGGGTACGTCTCTATAAGCTTGGCACATCTAGCTACTGGGATGTTTGCCCCCTTCTTCAAGGCAAAACTGCTCCAGCTCCTTAAAGATGGCTGTACACCAGCGAAACCCATCCACCTTGATGTCATGCCACAGATTCTCAATTGGATTGAGGTCTTAGCTTTGACTAAGCCATTGCAAGACATTTCAATGTATCGCCGTAAACCACTGAGTGTTGCTTTAGCAGTATGCTTAGGGTCATTAGCTTGCTGGAAGGTGAACCTTCGTCCCAGTCTCAAATCTCTGGCAGACTAAAACAGGTTTCCCTGTATTTTAGCTTCATCCATCATTCCTTCAATTCTGACCAGTTTGCCAGTCCCTGCCGATGGAAAAACATCCCCACAGCATGATTCTGCCACAACCATGCTTCACTGTGGAGATGGTGTTCTCAGGGTGATGAGAGGCCTTGGGGTTTGCGCTAGACATTAAACTTTTTGGCCTTCAGGAAAAAAAACCGTTATTTTAGTCTCATCTGGCCAGAGTACCTTCTTCCATATGTTTGGTGAGTCTCCCACATGCCTTTTGGTGAACAGCAAACGTGTTTGCTAATTTTTTTTTTCTTTCTATAAGCAATGGCTTTTTTTCTGCTCGCTCTTCCATGAAGACCAGCTCTGTGGAGTGTACGGCTTACAGTGGTTCTATGGACAGATACTCCAATCTCCGCTGTGGAGCTTTGCAGCTCCCTCAGGGTTATCGTTGGTCTCGTTGTTGCCTCTCTGATTAATGCCCTCCTTGCCTGGTCCATGAGATTTGGTGGGCGTCCCTCTCTTGGCAGGTTTGTTGTGGTGCCATATTCTTGCCGGTTTTTAATAATGGATTTAATGGTGCTCGGTGGGATGTTCAAAGTTTTAGGTATTTTTTTTTATAACCCAACTCTGATCTGTACTTATCCACAACTCTGTCCCTTACCTGTTTGCAGAGCTCCCTGGTCTTCACGGTGCCCCTTGTTCAGTGGTGTTGAAGACTCTGGGGCCTTCTAGAACTGGTGTATGTATGGGTGTATGTATAAAGTGAGATCATGTGACAATTAGTAAGGACCACCTGTGTGCAATCTAAGTGTGTGACTTCTAAAGGTAATTGGTTGTACACGATCTTATGTAGGGACTCATAGCAGAGGTGGTGAATATATATACATACACACACACACACACATATACACACACACACA
>NW_017307896.1:0-1095 GCF_000935625.1 Nanorana parkeri
AAATTCGAAGGATAAAGCTAAAAAAATAAAGCAAAGTTATCTTGGTGTTCTTGTCTCTTAGCTGTGTAATAAACATCAGTTGCTCAAAAATGTTGAAGCTATGCAAAATGCAAAGTAAAGTCTTTTGTTTTCTTTCCTATCTCCATTGGTGATATCCATAGACATTCTTTAATGTTTAAAAGTGGATTAGTTGTGCAGCCATAGTCGATGCATAGACCGATTTAGTTACATAGCTAGGTCATAAAAAAAACAATGAAAAAACCTAGCATCCTCAGGATTGTGGAACAAGCTCCAAACCAGCTTTTAAACCCAGCTGATGTGGAGAAAGGAAAACACCTGCTCCAATAAAGAAAAATTCCTTCTTGACCCAAAATAGGCGTGTTTCTCATATATATAGATTGATATATATACGTTTATGTTTTGTGCTATAGAAGTTAATCCAACCCTAACTCAATTAGCTAAATCTGTATAACAAATTTCTCTGCAGGATTATACCATATTTTCTCTTCTCAGTGGCGTAACCAGAGTTATGGGCGCCCGGGGCAGAACATTTTTTTCGCCACCCCCCCATATTATATAAACATCCACTAGAACTGTACCCCCCACCCCCACACATATTTATCAGCTAAGGAACTACAAGTCCAAGCATGCCATCACATATCACCCAGGGAACGGCAATATCTGGTTTTTGTACAGGGGCAATGAGGGCATGCTGGGACTTGTAGTTCCCTAGCTGATATGTTATGAAGCTGTATTCCACCTGAAAGTACTACAATTACATTATAGAACTAAGAATAGAACATAAAATAAAACTTTTTTTTTTTCTAATACTCACCTGATCCCTGGATCCACCACAAGCGCAGCCTCCCGTCTCCCACGCTGTTAGAAGTTGCATACAGCGTGTGCTGGTTACTACTTAAACCGGCGCGCGCAGTGTGCAGCTTCTGAGGAGATACGCTATTAGCATAGCGGGGAAGGCGGCTGCGCATTTTGCATCACTCCCGCTACGCTAATAGCGTATCTTCTCAGAAGCTGCACACTGCGCATGTGGGTTTAAGTAGTAACCAGCACACGCTGTATGCAACTTCTAACAGC
>NW_017307896.1:2450-17732 GCF_000935625.1 Nanorana parkeri
TAGAGGGCCGCCCGCAGTGGCCTCGGAAGAGCGAGCGGCCGCCCGATGACAGCCAGGTGATCGTGTCAGGGAGAGGGAGCCATGGCTTCGTTTAGCGGGGGTCGTGACGGCGCCCCCCCTCAGTCCTGCGCCCGGGGCAAGTGACCCCCCCGCACCCCCGGTTGTTACGCCACTGTCTCTTCTCTTATAGTAAACAAACATTTTCTGTATGCAGGGGTTTAACCTCATTTCTTCCAGTTACATGAATTGACGTTGTGTAGTTTGTGGTGACGTTAAAGTGAACAGATTTCCACTGAACTCTCTTTATGGGCCATTTATGAATTTATATAAAGTGATCAAACCTCCCCTTAATCCTCTCTTCTCAAGGATGAATACATTTAGTTCAGTTAATATCTTCTCATAGCTGAGGACATCTGGGGATAAACCAGTGCCTAAAACAGTCAAGATTATAGTGTTAATTCATTGTATAGGGAGAAGGGATGCATCTCACTCTCTCTCTAGTCTACTTCTTTGTTAATACAAGAAAGTATATTGCTAGCTTTAGAAACTAGCTTAACCCCCACCCAAAAGCATTCAGGTGTTAAATGTTTGTTACATAGCTTTTATCTTCATGCCATTTAGACCGAATTCTCGTAAGGTTTTAGATTTAGAGACTTCTGCAGTTAACTGCATTTTACCACATAGCTTTGTGTTAACTACCAAGCAGATGCAGTACTCCTAATGCCAAATCCTATATAATTTAGAGCTAAGCTAAAAGTAATAATCCCAAAAATGATCTTTTAGAGTTCCCCAAAACAACCTTATACCATTTAGGGAATGACTATTTGGATGTGGTTTTCACGCCAGTTTCTGGAGGGTTATTGTAAAGCTGGAGTTGAGAGTCAAACTAATCCTACTAATTATTAAAAAAGATGGATGTCTCATGATCCAGAGCTACACTTGATCACAGATTAAGGTAAGTGAAGAGGGTTTTTTAAAACTAACTCCATCCCCCCATGCAGTCATCTAAGTTTGCCGATGCTCCACTCCTTCCATTAGGCAACTTCTTATGATGTAGCTCCTGCACATGCACACAGATCGTCTCTGATTGCCATTTCCATTCTTGACATCTCACAG
Source organism: Nanorana parkeri (assembly GCF_000935625.1). Lineage (NCBI taxonomy): Eukaryota > Metazoa > Chordata > Amphibia > Anura > Dicroglossidae > Nanorana > Nanorana parkeri. The sequence continues at coordinate 3,567 of NW_017307896.1, forward strand.
ATCCTGAGTATAAAATAGGAGCATACACTGCAGTGTGCATTCGCTGTAGGCAGTGTACACAATTGGGGGTTATTCACACAGCTGCCGAGGGCAGCTGAGTGAATAACCCAGCCGAAGTGAGGTGCCTTTGGCTCACTACGGCTCAGTACGGCTGATTTCAGCCGATGTAACATCGGCTGCCTTTGGCTGCACTTCGGTCAGCCGAACATGCTCTGCATGTTATGCTGAACAAAAGTGCAGAAGGACTTCGACTTAGCCAATCTGGATCGGCTGACCCGAAGCTCTGTCAGCTCACTCGCTGCCGTCCGCCCCTATTGAGTGAGTGAATAGCCAAATGCCGCCGAGCGCCATTTGGTTCAGTTATTCTGCCCGGTACCTCCATCGTACCGAGCAGAATAGCAAATCAGTGAAAATAGTTTAAAAAAAGTAAAAAATTATTTAGAAATTGTAAATAAATAGTTAAATAAAAAAATAAAGATTTAAAAAAAATAATAATAGTAATAAAAAACAAAAAAAACTATTGGGCAGAGCTAGCAGTGACAGCTAACTCTGCCCAACTGTTTCCTATTGGTCGGCACATGCTAGAGTCTTTTAGAAGGTCCCGGCCAATGAATAACCAATGGGCGGAGCCGGCCGTGATGTCGAGGCCGGCTCAGCCCAGTTGTTATTGTTTAATGATAGTTCAGTGTCCCCAGGTAATTTGGGGCCGCTGATCTGTCATTACAACTAGGTGGAGCCAGCCATGAGATCACGGCTGGCTCCACCCAGCTGTCATTTGCGGGGCGAAAGGCCGGCCTTCGGCAGGCCGTTCGCCCCGCTTCGGCTGTCACTTCGGCTCAGTCCAGCATAAGCATATGCCTTTGGCTCAGCTGAGCCACTCGGCCATGCCTTTGGCTGCTGTATGGGGTATAGTGAACAGCCCATACAGCAGCTTTTTGGTGCGACTGAACCGAAGGGCTCCGGCGGCCGAAGAAGGCTGAAGGATCTGCCAAAGCTACGGCTGGATCCTTCGGCTCCTACGTGAATAACCCCAAAATATAAAATTGCCAAGGATAAGAGGAAAATTTTAAAGTCATTTAAGAAGAAAGATTGCTAGGAGACAGATTTTGCAGAAAAGACATGCAAAGTCTCTTGTCAAAACATCATATCTTCTAGCAATTTTTTTATATTCAGACCTCAGATTCAGATTTTTAAGTAAATGTCAGTTTTGGCCAGACTGACCCTTTAAAATGACTTGAAGGAACACAAGGTTTTACACACACACACACACACACACACACCTTTTTAGAAAACCTACTACATTGTTATCCACACAGTGTTGCTAAAATGAATGAAGGAACTATGAAATACATTATTCAAGACATAAAGAAAAATGTGATTGAATATTACCAGACTGTGAAGCACTTCTAAAGTTCATGGGATGTCAAAGAAATAATTGATTTCAATTTAACAGTAATGAGCCTAACAGAGTCACTAACAGATGAGACTACAAGTGTGATGGATAAATCAGAGCTATGTTATCCATTTCACATAACCTTCAGGTAGGCGATTCCTGGGGCTGGCATTGTGCTGGAAATACATTTATTACTTGAATATTCTGTTGACTACTAACAACAAACAGAAAAGAAAAAGAGACTGGAAAGAATGTAGAATGTTATCCATACTTATTCATTGATACTCACATTAAACTGTATATTTAACCTACATGAAGTAAACCTTGCATGGCTGGAACCTTGGCATAACTAGGCTAGTAGGCACAAGAATGCTTCTCACGTGTCCCTATTCTAGTTTTATAACCATAAGAAAAGAAACGTGTGGTATTCACTGAAGTATGGGAGTGCTGGACAGGCTGGTATATGCTTTGGGGTATGACTAAACACAACTGCAAAATACTTGAATATTTTACTAAGATAATCCTCTATGGTAGCAATAATATTATGTTCATACCATTAAAGCATTTATATTTGCTTTCACTGTTGAACACATGTCCTTATTTGATTTGCAATATGAAAATACCTAAAGATGAATTGGAGAACGATTACATTTTTTATTGGGTATCCACTCTGCTTACATACAGTAAATATAATGTATAATGTTGATGACTTTATAACTCTTGCTGTTGCCATTGTGATTGGCAATGGTAACTGCTGTTGCCATTGTGATTATTAGAAATACACCCTTTCTTTGATTATTCGAGAAGTGTATTATTTTTTTCTCATTATCACCAGTTTTCCAGTCGTATTGTAACCTCAGCTCTATTTTTGAGTAACAGAAAATAACCTTGATAATAGTTAGATGATCTTGTATTCTTGCACACAAGAAGAGGAAATACAACCAAGAAATCAATTTGATGAGTAGGATGTTCTTTTTCAGTAAGTTTATAAGTAATTCTAATAAACAGTAAACAGAATGAAGAGCATAAAATACTGAATTTATAGTGGTAAAAATGAACCCTACAGTGTAACCTTTTGTAAATATAACTACATTGAGAATCTAGATGGAATGGTGGTTGCAAATTTGTTCATACTCTCACCTTGCAGTGTTGGGGTCATGGTAGTTATTTCATCATAAAGACTGTCTGTATGTCTGTGTTTGGATGAATTTCTCCCAATACTCTAAATTCCCACATTGACTTGTTTGTGTGTGTGAGACTTTGATATGGACATTAGACTGTAAGCTTCCTTGGGTGTGGTTCAATGATCTCTGTAAACATATCCATATTACAAACATAAATGAGCTTAATTAAAACAAAAATAGAATGCGAATTTACTGCATAGACATAGTGGGGCTGATTTACTAACCTTATAAACACACCACGAACATGTATACACCTCTGTAGTGTGTTCCCTCCCAGCATGATCTATGGGTGGAATCTAAACACCTTTGTAGTGTGTACACACCCAGCAGGTTTGTTGTGCAAAGCCTTGCATGAATTGCAAGGTGATGTTGTGTAAATTAGCTCTATGTTGTGTTGCTTGCGTTGATGAATGCAGGAATGTAAATGCATGAGCTAACCATTTTTGTCTAAACTGTGAAGCAGCATTATATATGCATCATGTGCATGCTTTTTCCATATATGGCATTAGTGGAAATATGTTTTTAGAGACTTTTTGGTTGATAAATACGTTTTGCTGTGTGAAAATCACACGCACCTAGTGCGTGCGTGTGTTTAGGTTAGTAAATCACCCCCAGTGTGTCATTAAACAATAACAATTGGGTGGAGCCGGCCTTGATATCACAGCCAGCTCTGCCCAATTGTTATTCAGTGGTCGGGACCTGCTAGAAGACTCTGGCAGGTTCCGGCCAATAGGAAACAGTTGGGCGGAGCTAACGGTGACAGCTGTCACAGCTAGCTCCGCCCAATTGTTTTTCTTTTGCCAGCATCTGTCAGATGCTTCATTATGCGGCAGGAGTCCGCTGCATGCGGTCAGGTTGGCGTTTTTTTTTAAAGTTTTTTTTCTCTTTCTTTAAAATATATATATATATTTTTTTAATTTTCCTTTTTTTTTACATTTTTAAAATTATTTTTCATCTTTTTTTCCCAACCTTTTCACTGATTTTCTATTCTGCTCGGTACCTTGGAGGTATCGAGCAGAATAGCGGAGCCGAATGACGCTCGGCGGCATTCGGCAATTCACTCACTGCCGTTCGGCAGACTGAGTGGAGAGGATCCATCCTCTCCGAGCTGAGAATGTGAAGAATGTGCTGCCTGGTGGTGCCTGCTGTGTCGGAGCCCGCCAGGCAGCCAAGTGACAGGTGAAGCTTCCTCTCCTTCCCCGCACAGCCGCCCGTACATTCAGAGCGAGGCAGGGAAGGAGTGGCACTAACCGGAAGGGGGGGCAGCGTGAGGAAGCTTCATGCCCTCTGCTTCCTCTCTGGGCCCCCCCCCAACAGGTGGAACGCCAGGGCCCGGTCGCAGTTGCGACCGCTGCAACCCTGGTAGTTCCGCCAGTGCATGTTCGGCTGATTTTAGCCGATGTACAGCTGAAATCAGCCATACAAGACTGAAGTGAGTAGCCGAACAGTATTCAGCTCACATCACTTCAGCTGGGTTATTCACTCGGCTGCCTTCAGCCTTCAGCAGTTTTGCTGAAGGCTGAAGATATACCGCTTAGTGTATATCTTCAGCCTTCAACTGAATGGTTGCACAAGCTGACTTGTAAAAAAAATGTTGCAGTAGCTTATTCAAAGCATTGAGCTTAGGCTTTCATCTTATGCATATTTTTGTGTTGAAATTGAGTAAAATATTCATACAGCTAATAGCACCAATATGCTGTTCAATGTTAAAGGAGAACTATGGGGTCAGTATTTTTCCCCATAGTTCTCCTTAGGGTAACGGGAGGACACAAACTAGCGTCCTCCCGTTACCCTAAGCTCAGTATACCGCGAGCTACAGCTCGCGGTATACTGAGACGCCGCAGCCGGAGCAGATCACGACTTAGATGATGGGATCCGCCCAGCTGCGTGAGTGACAGCTGGCTCTGCCCCTCCCCCTGTCACGGCAGGGAGCCGTGACAGGATCGAGAGGCGAGCGAACCCGGTATGTGTTCGCTCACCTCCCGATCTACTGAGCCGACCTGTGGCAGTCTCATTGTCACAGGTCGGCTAGAACTATGAGGTGAGTGAAAAGCACTCACCTCATAGTTCTCCTTTAAGGCTGATTAGACCATGATTGCCTATTGTAATGAGTCCACATGCCTTGAGTGACTGGTAGCTACCCCTACTTCTGTTATTCTGTTTTACCTTCAGCTATTTTTATATGTTTTTTCTTACTACAGAACAAATGCATTGTAAAGGAATCATATTTCTTTGAAAGTTTTAGCATACCAATACTGTTTATGACCATAACAGTATTTTTCAATTAGCAATAGCTTTCAGTTAGCAGTAGTTTATTTGTACCCGTATGCTAGCAGAGTAAAAGAAATTATCAAATATATGGACAGTATGAGTAAATAATACCTTCTGTATGTATAGGCATTCTAACATTCTGCATATGGAGTGGCTAAGCTCTGCTTTATGGATGTTGCTTGGTTTTAAAGTATATCTAAATCCAAAAGCAAAAGTGTAATATATTGAAGCTTACCAATCCTTAAATGTGGTTGTTGCATTACTTTTCTTTTATTCCTTAATTTTTACATTGTGGTAAATTGACAGGCACAATTCCTGTCACAGGTTGGCCACACTCTATGAAGGTCCAATAAAACCCTCATTGGACAGCAGCATTGTGAATCTGTGGAAAGGGTAGTGTTAAATGCACTAGAAAATTTACATGGACTTGACTAACAAATTAAAACTGAACTCCAGCTAACACTTTTTTAAGCAGTTACAGCAACAGTTTTGTTTTCTTTTGGTATAAAGATTATACATACAAAATTAAAGCTGACCATGGTAGACACACCTGTCATTGTTAAATGGTTTGTCTTTACTCTCTATCTGCCACTTTTGCTGGACAGTTTGGTATGTTAAAGTTGAAAAATAACAGACTTACTGGACATATCACCAGGTGAAAATAAAGGGAAAAAGCCTAAAATGAAAACTAATGCAGCTACCACATCTAAGAATTGGTAAGCCGTAATGTATTACATTGCTTTCGGGTTTAGGTACACTTTAAGTTCCTATTATTAGATCACTCCAAAGCTTGCCACTTAGATTTGGATAAACACACATCAATAGTCTTACTGCAGTAATGAGACCAGAAAACACTTTATGACACACCATCACCTTGCACTACACACAGTACACACTATAAAGCCTGAAATCGAAGCCTTTTGCAAACATTTATTACAGCTCTGCATGTTGTATACATGTAATACTGTCTCAATCTAATTCTAATTACAGCTCAGAACAGCAAGCATTATAATGCAGGAGCATTGATCTGACCACAGCTTAATTTATACAAAGAGGATTGCCGAACTGATGATCCATTAAAAAAAGAGACAGGCTAATAAATGATGATAAAAAAACAATTATACTATAATTAAAGACTTGTCCTATTTAGTTCTTCTTCCTTTCTCAGCATTGTTGCTGAGGTTGAGTTTTTCCATTGGTTTTGTTTTTCGTATCATTTAAAACTTAATTACATTAAAAGCCCATTTACAAAGACTTGGACAGAGGCATAATTAAAACAAAGAGTAGCTTTAACCTAAATAGGTCATTAAATTAAAGAGGTGTTGTGAAAAGCTAGGTCTCCCAGGAGAGGTTCTGAACTAATGTCATTTTAGAGGAAAGGGATGGAGATAAGCAGGTTTCCCCCACTGGGGATACAGTGAAACTGGATTATGAAGTGCTTACTTACTCTGCCCTATAGAAAAAGTATGCACTAGCTGATTAATGTATAGAGTAGGCATACTATTGTTATGCAAATGATAGACAATTGCAATTTAATACAATAAAACTGCAAGACATTTGCAAAAATGTCTGTTTAGTCCTTGCAAAATTCAAAGAAAATTTAGTAAACATAATCTATACATTGTGTTATGTGTAATTTGCTGTCATTTTATTTATATAAAAGTGTATTTTATCTATTTTATACAATTAAATTGTTTTTCATATTGAAGAACTATCATTGCCTGCAAGCAATCTGAAAACTAAAATTGATCAGTTCGAAAGACCCCTTGTTACTTGTATAAGCAGACTAACTGATACAAATTGTAACTAATGTCTCTCCTAACTTGAACATGTTTATATTGCAGGTGCTGCAGGCCTGTAAGGGAGGCACTGTGACAAACCAGACATTTGATTGGTCATATGTGCCCTCCTAGGTCAAGAACCCCACAGGCTGCCCCTTAGAAAACTGGGCCATTGCAGCCAAACCCTCAAGGATCATGGAATTGCATGCGCTCAATGATTGCAACTGAGGGTATTACCAGGATCCATACTATCCAACCTGTTGCCCAGCTGGCAACTTGCATGAAAAAACCAAAGGATCTTAGGATTTCTCAGGAGCACTCCAAAAATTGAATGGCAAAGTGGGGGGCAGCAGTAGAAATTGCAAATTAAGTTGTTGCTGACCCATACAAAAAGGTATGTGTCTCTGGTATGTGATGTTGCCAAAATTTTCTATAGGAGTGTGCAAACTACAATCCCTGGAATTTTCAAAGCGTGTAATACACACTCAATATGAATCTGTCTCCTGTCAATGCAACAAATGGTGCAAATTGTGATACAGTCTTGTATATGGTATATGAATGTGTTGCAAAGTTGCCTCAAACAGGATTGTGTCTGTGAGACAATACTTACATGTTACACACAATTTACTTGGACATTGAAAAGGCCTTATTTACCTCCACTTTCTTATCACCAATATGATGGTATTTCTTAATGAATGTATTGTAGCCATAGTGCCAGAATGCAAAAGTGTTGCACATAACTACCTGAGTTTGCAGCATGCATCAGAAATAGTGAGAAAACTGTCACACGGCGTTCATGAATTTGGTGCAGCACAGTGCCATAAAAGTGTTGCAAATGCTTTATTGAATCACCTCCAGTGTTTCTGTGACTCAATGTAAATAGACATTTTTTTAGCAATGATCACCAGCATCTAACTGTCCTTGTAAACACTCTCAAATCTCTCTCTAATCTGCTATACAACTGTGTAACACACTGTTAGTGTGTCTGTGGCTGCATGTAAAAATAGATAGACATTTTAGCAAACAGCACCAGAATTAGAACCTAGCTTCCCCTGCAATCTGTGATCTGTCCCTATAATTACTCCACGTCTCTTCTAACACATGCTGAACAAAGCCTGCTGGGAACCCTAACTTTTATGGGGAGGGGGCTGTCACAATAGAAAACTCCCATGACTGGCCTTTCTAAGCCACCTGACCACAGTACAGAGACCAGGAAGTGCATGATTTGTAATTGGTTGCTATGGCGGTAAGCATTTGCAATAGTTGACCATTTTCTTGATCTATGAACAACCTGGGTCAAACCCATGCTGGACCCGAACCCAAAGCTTATCCCTAATTACACATGAAGCCTGTTCTATGCTTCAGTTCTGATCATAACACTTCAGAAAACCATGTACTAAGATGGAAAATCGCTTAGAAAATGTAGTGTTTCTTCCAAAGCCCTCATATACATCCTATTCATTCCTGGCATGACATGACTCCCACTGCCAGATAAAATCCACTTGGTTAATTCTGTCATGTCTACATAATTCCATTTAGACTTGTTCCCTTCTGATCAGTGAAGAATAGTTTTTAAAAGGATAACTTGTTTAGGACTCGGACATCAAGAATCCGACATATATCTGTCCCTGGGCCAAATTCAGTACAAAGTGTGCACACTATCAGTGATGAAATAAAACACGCTGACATAGAGAGTCAGAATAAAAATACTTCATTATTATTGTTTCGCACGGTTGTGTTTTATATAGGCAGCTGATAGTGTATATGTAAACATAGCGTTTGCGATAGCTTTCTAGGTTATAATTGGACTGATTCATTAAGGCGTAACCTCCCTCCAGGATGCTGACGTCTCGTCTTGGGTGTTGTTTCTCCTGGAGGCGCCACCTTGGTTTCTATTTCTACTGCGTACTTCTCATGGGGGGAGGGGTGCTAAGTTGAGCAACTAACTAGGCAGCCATTTTGATTAAGAATTAATATGAACAGGAGCAATAACATATATATATTACAATATATATTGAAATAGTCATTTTTATCATAGTCACTTAACCACATCCATTACAAATTGTATTGAAAGAAATATGGAGATTGCGATTGCTCACATCTTTCTGATAATGGTAGTTGCCCTTATGTCTCTAGCTTAACTATGTCCTGAGTCACTGACCCAGAACAGACATGAAGGTAAGGAAGGTCAGAGTGACATCAATACTACTAATGTGCATTGTTTATCTGTGATTCATAAAGCACTGAAGCCATTAGATCAGCATTGACAGTCTCCATTCTTTTTTTCTTTATTTTTAAATAAAATATAGGTTTTATCAGATTATATTTTGCAAATAAAAACAAAAGCACAAAAACATACACATATAAGAAAAACCCAGATAATTACTTCAGTGTTAAAAACAGTTTCATATTGATCTCCAAATCTATCTATCTCTGGCAAAGTAAGCATTCAGAAGTTGTATCGTCCATACTGCTTCACAGGTTTTTTTTATTAACACATGCTGCTAGTGTGTTGTTCTTTCAAATTTCTTTTGGTTTTATGATTGAAAATAACTTGTAATGTATGCAATATTAATATACTAAACACCTAATACGATAGTGAGCCAAAAGTTCTTGATTAAAAGCAATGATTATATTACAACAGCATCATTATTCGTTTTTGACAAGCGTATTGATGTCTTAGCAGCCATGCAGAAAGGAGCTATTCTACATAATGCACTTAGACATTGTTCATCCTTAGGGTTATTAATCTATAAATGTAACAGGATCAAAGACTCAAACGCTGAGACATGCAGGGAGAGATGTTCCAGGTAATAGCTTAAACATTAAACATTAGTTCATATAAGGATACCTAGGAAGGACTTTGGGAGGTTGTGTGAGACAATGGGGAAATGAAACGCGTTTCTCAACGTGGGGGTCGAATGACTATCTGGCGGGGGTCACCTCGCAGCCCCGGGAAAGGTCTGCTCCGCGTTTTTTTTTCTGACATCGGAGCATCGTAACTCAGACATTGTAAATCAGAGAAAAAAAAAACAACTTTCTCCCCGGCAGGTTCGCTATGCTCAATCGAGCATCGAGCATAGCAAACCTTTCTCTGTTTTTTTTTTCTGACATCGGAGCATCGTAACTCAGACATTGTAAATCAGAGAAAAAAAAAACAACTTTCTCCCCGGCAGGTTCGCTATGCTCAATCGAGCATCGAGCATAGCAAACCTTTCTCTGTTTTTTTTTTTCTGACAACCCATAGGATCACACAGCTAGATTCCTATTGGCTATTGCACTTTGCAATAGCAGGGATATAACTTGGCTCCTGAAGACAATCGGAATGATGAAACACGTAGGGTAGGATTAGTGGCTACTATTCTTCGCTGGTTATTGTTTAGTGCAACATGTGCATCCTAGAAATGTAAGTGTTTTATTTGTTCTGAGTTTGAAAGTTTTTTTTTTTTTTTTTTTTAATAAATTTTTATTGAGAAAGGTTTTTCCAAATAATAAAACACCAAGTACAATACAAAAAGCCAACATTCAAGGGTAGACAATAAACACTGACATGATCACAGTACAGTCAGCAGGACATGTAATTGTGTGTAGCATTCCAATTCTAAGACCATGTCCTGACCCAATAAAATCAGACTCTGTAAGTGTGATCCAGGGAAAATGGGAAAGGGAGGATGGTGAGGTGAGGCAAAATTAGGGCGTGAGCAGACTCACAGGGATGGGGGGAGGGGGGGATTGAGGAAAGGAAAAGGAGGTAGGATCCCATCACGCCCACAAAGGATATGCGATGTAAACCTTGCAGTCATAATGTTGTGACCTCATGCGCCCCTATATCTCCGGTGCTCCGAGCATCGATCTCGATCCCAGAGGTACACTCACATCCCGGTGGGTGACCGACCCGTGCATTCCCTCTGGAGTATCACCCTTAAACCAATACCTGCGTCCTCTTAGTGAGGTAAGAGGGGGTCGTCTTATATGCCAGCCAGCAAGCCCATGTTTTTTGGAGGCGCTCCTTTTGTCCCAGACCATTGAGAGTGAGTTCCTCCATACAGTAAATCTGTTCTACCTTATCCAACCATTCCAACAAGGTAGGGCAGAGCCACTTTTCCATTTGGCAGGGATCAATGCCTTAGCTGCATTCAGCAAATGTGGAGTTATAGATCGCGCATATCGGCCCATAGAGCTCTCAGTGCCATGGAACAACATCTCCCAGGGATCTAGTGGTACTTCCGCTCCTTGAATATGATATATTTCATCTGCCACTTCACGCCAGTAAGATGTAATTTTCGGGCATAGCCACCATATGTGAGGCCACCTGTCCGCAACCCCTCCAACACAGTGGGGGAGTTTGAAAGTTTTAATAAAGCAGTATTATGCTATACAAGTTTCTGCTTTGTCTGAAACACCTGAGGTTTGATGTGAATGCAGTTTGGTGAAAGGAAATTTATCTTACCCTGTCCTACCTATAGCTTGGTGGTCATATCCTTTGATGAGTTTTGCTTCTTTATAGGGATGCACCCAGGGGCTTAACTAAGAATCACAGGGCCCCATAGCAAAATTTTGTATGGGGCCCCTTTGATCTCTAGTTACACCCCTTACAGAGCCCAATTGAGATCCCACACAGCCCACCTGAGGGTGACCCAGCAGAGCCCCCCATAGACTCTCTAAGGTGGGCTCTGCAGGGTCACCCTCAGATGGGCTGGTCACACTCCTTACTTGTCTGCCTCCTCTTCCTCCACCGTTGGTGATGAGCCCCGCCTCCTCCGCCTCAGTGATCTGAACAGCGGGACATTTCTCTTCACAGCCACCAGTGACAGCCAGCAGCGTGAGATGCCAAAGCGACCCAGGCGGCATGCAGGGCATCAGGAATGTCCTAGCCGGACCCCGCCTGTGCCCCGGGCCCCACAGCGGCCGTCTAGGTCACTATGGTGATTGTTACGCCACTGGATGCACCAATACCAGTTTTTCAGTATCGAGTACGAGTACCGAATAGACATGTGCAATTCATTTCATTCCGAATCGAAATTCGGATGAAATTTCGGAAATTCGGATGTATCCAAATTCCGAATTACAGATATAACGAATGCAAACGGATCCGATTTTCCAATTCCGAATTTTTTTTTTTTTTTTAGTCTGCAGAAGAAAAAAAAAAGCGTGAGGTTCCCCCCCAATTGATACCCTTTAGGTCTGGTAGAAATGTTAGGAGGGACCCCCCCCCAAGTTGAAACAAATAAAATGCATGGGGTTCCTCCAAAATCCCTACCAGGCCCTTAAGGGCTGGTAGGAATTATAAGGGGGAACCCCAGCCCCAGAAAATGTGGAAACAAACGTGGGGTTCCCCCTAACATTCCTACCAGGCCCTTGATCCGAGCACTGGCCCGGTAGGGCAGGAAAAGGGGGGGGGGATAGAGCGCCCCCCTCTCTGCGCCTTACCAGGCCATGTGCCCTCGGCATTGGGAGGGTGTCCCCGTGCCGATGGGGACAAGGGCCTCTTCCCCACAACCCTGACCCGGTGGTTGTGGTGGTCTGCGGGCAAGAGGGGGCTTATATGCATCGGGGAACCCCTTTAATTAAGGGGGCACCCAGATGCCGCCCCCCTTGTGAATGAGTAAGGGGTACTTGTAACTCTACCCATTCACTACAGGGTTAAATCAAATAGTTATTAAAAAGTCCAGACTTTTTCTAAAATCCTTTAATTGAAAAAAAAGAGCCAATTTTTGACTATTCCTTTAATAAAAAAAAAAAAATGGCTCTATCGATGTAATCCAGCGTCAATCATGGTGCATGATGCCCACCGACCCGCTGCAATAAAAAAAGTCCTGCCGCGCAACAACCGTCCGAACCTGACGAAAACTCGCCGCAAAATGACATTCCTGCTCGAAAGTAAACAGATTCTCATCTGTCAAATACTACATAGCATTCGGGAATTCCCGAGTGGTGTTTGTGAGTTTCCGAATGCCATTTGGGTCTGTGAGCCGAGGTGTCATAATGCTTTTCATATCGAGTTTTTGTCGGGTTCAGGCGGTCGTGCGGCAGGACTTTTTTTTATTGCAGCGGGTCGGCGGGCGTCGTGCATCGTGATTGACGCTGGATTACACGGGCCAGTGCTCGCATCAAGGGTCTGGTAGGAATGTTAGAACCCCACTTTTTTCCCCCATTTTTTTGGGCTGGGGTTCCCCCTTAAAATTCCTACCAGACCTAAAAACCTGGTATGGATTTTTGGGGAACCCCCACGCACTTTTTTTTGTTTCAACTTGGGGGGTCTGGTATCAATTGGGGGGAACCTCAAGGTTTTTTTTTTTGCTTTTTTTCTAGGAGCCTCAGCTTTAGTATTATATGTATATACTGGATATGGCTCCCATGTTGCCATAACGAAAATTCGCATTCAGACCCATTCGCATGCATTAAACCGAAAAACACATCTGATTGGCCAGAAAAGTCACATATGCGATTCAGTTTCGTTTTTTAACGAAATTCGGATGGGATCCCAAATTCGGAAACAGGAATTCTGAATTGAACGCATTCGGATGTGTCCGAATTTTGGAAAATTCATACTAATTTTGACTCGGAACTAAACAAATCACAAATGTCTAATTGAAAGATGTCAGATAAATATCTCATCACACCCAAAACAAAAAAATAAACCTAAAAGCAGCTATCCCAATAATAAAACTAAACAAAATCAAGAAAAACCAAAAGGCAGTGCTAAAATAAATAGTGGGGTATACACAGTATATGTATATAGACAATGTAATGAACAGATCTTTATTAGTATCCAAAGTGTAATACAATTATTTAATGTGGCTTTTAATAAAATAGGAAGTCCGGAATTAAGACAATATCCATGAAAAACTCTTGTATATACAGTATATTTAATATGTGTCCACCTAAAGAAGGGATGCACCGATACTAGTATCGATATAATTGCCGATAACAAGTATTTGACTTTGTGTACAGCCTGGGCTTAGGATCCATTAGAGACTCAAGAGAGACATAAGGTAGAGTAGGTAACAGAGTGGGGTTACTTACAGCAGGGGTGCCCATAAGGTCGAATGCGATCTACCAGTCGATCGCAAAGCTAATTCTGGTAGATCATGATCAACAGTTACATTTGGCTGCTCCGTTTATCTAGGAGCTCAGTTGCTGCTGGCCGGGTGCAGTTCTCAGACTTGGCTAGCAGGTGGCGCTCTGTGTCGGCCGAGCTCCTGACACTGTAAGCCGTGGTTCACAGAGTACAGCATGCAGCTGCTGCACTCTGAGGAAGCCTGAGAGCCGAGCCCTGGGGCCACACACATCGGACAACGCAGTCCTGGACCGGGTGAGTGATGATCTTTAACAGAGGGAGGGGGCATTGTGTACCGCAGGATATCTATATATATATATATATATATATAGTGCAATATAAATGGGTAAGCCGTATTAGTCCAGTAGACAAGATGTCAAAAAAGACAAAAACGCAGTATTGCAGTGTGCAATGATACCTTTCTTATTGGACTAACAAAATATATACAAGACAAGCTTTCAAGAGTGAACCTCTCTT
>NW_017307896.1:18548-23320 GCF_000935625.1 Nanorana parkeri
ATATATAAAATCTGCACTCAGGATCAGACTAAACCCAATAAGCTGCTGTGCTTAAAGTGTGTCATATCCAGTGCTCATTAGTGATATGTCAAATAACTACAGGACTGTGCCCTCACGGACCAGACTATGCCTTACCGACAGGACTGTGCCCTCACGGACCAGACTATTCCCCCACCTACAGACTATGCCTTACCGACAGGACTGTGCCATCACTTACACAATACACATGTGCATTCGGATTTGGACGGACCTGCAAAATCAACGAAATTCAATTGATTCGGCGGTTTGTCCGAATCCGAAATAACACATATTTTTATATGCCCAAATATGCGAAATGCGATATTCGGGCATATAAAAATGTGTTATCAGAAAGCACTGCGGCCATATTGGCCGCTGGCGGGTTCTGCGCATGCCCACCGCCATTTTGGAGTATATCTAGGTATACACCAAGATGGTGGTGCCCACATATTCGGGTGCCACCATCTTGGTGTATACCAAAATATACACCAAGATGGCAGGACGGATGCACAGAACGCACTGGTGTCGGATACGGCCGCTGCTCGTTCTGCAGTCTCTTTGTGCGGTTTCGGATTTGGAGGCTCATTGATTCCGAATCCGAAACAGCATTAAAATTTGTTTCCACTGATGAAACAAATGAAAATGTTTTTCATCTGTTTCGCTGAAACTAATTTTTTTGCCCTGCACATGTCTATTACACACTGATATTAGGAACTTTAGGAGGTTTTTTTAGGAGTTTGGCCATTACAGGTAATAGTCCCATAGTTTACCTTTTCTCTAATAAGAGTGCTAGGTCTGACTAAGGGCCCATTCACAATAGTACAGTGCGTTCATTGCACTCGCACCTACCCGTGTTCTGTTGCTGGAGGTGCGTTGCGGTGCCTTTCGTTGGTAGATCTCATTAAGCTGGTCATATAAAAAGTAGATCTTAACACAAAAATTTTTTGGCACCCCTGACTTACAGCAATAACGCATCAAAAGAGGTTCTACCCTTCCCCAGCCTACTATGAAAAGTTCCTGTTATATTTCCCCTTACCTTCTGTCTTGGCGGCTACATTGTTACTGGAGGGAAGGGATGAACAGGGCCACAGACAACAAAAAATACCTGACAGACATTCTAACTGTTCCCTGGTCACTTTCATAATATAGCTACATGTAATAGTTGTAAGCCAGAACAGTACATCTACAGGATCAATGATAAAAAATAATAGTTGTAAGCAGTGGCGTAACTACAGAGTTATGGGCGCCCGCGGCAGAACATTTTTAACAGCCGGGTGAATGTGGCAGAGAGAGGGAGCCAGGGGCTTCGTTTAGCGGGGGTTGTGACGTCGCCCCCCCTCAGTCCTGTGCTTGGGGCAAGTGCCCCCCTGCCCCCCCGGTTGTTACGCCACTGGTTGTAAGCCTGAACAGTACAAGCAAAGGATAAATGATAAAAAAATAATAGTTGTAAGCCAGGATATTACATCAAATGGATACATTAAAAAATATAAGGGTATAGAAGGAACCTTTCTGGCTTTTAAAGGTAATGGTAGGCAACTTGTAGTGCCTGCTCTTAGGCATAGATTTAGCCTTTCAAAATATTTCGAATTTAAAGAAGAGTAAAGGTTTACTTTAAAATAAAAACAGGAGCAGTAGAATATAGGGAATGTTATTCTACAATATAAAATACTTTCAGTACAATACACAAAAGCAAACGTTTTTGATGTTGTGTGTTGAAGATGTGCATTGACTGCATGAAACTTCTGTCTTTGTTTAAAGTGAAAAGCAGTGAACAATCTAGAACAACGTAGCTGAACTGGAAAGTGAGCTGAATTGGAGAACTTTTCCAAATCAGTTATTTTGGCCTTGATTGTTCACTTCTCCTGCCTTCTCCAAACTCGTCACCCTTTTGTGAAGAACCCTGTTAATCTTGACTTCATGTACAGCCTGGGCATAGGACCCATTAGAGACTATAGAGAGACATGAGGTACAATGTAAACATCAACACAGATATATGCAGGCACTACACTTTACTGTTGTTACCTTAGTTTGCATTTTAAACCAGGTCAGATTATTTTAAAGCAGTGAGCATGGATGTTTGAAATCAGTCTGATGACAGAGAAGTATGGAACCACTAATCCTCCTTTGACAAACCAGGGCTCCTGAGAAAATCGAAAAGAGTCCAATACTAGAGTAGGTAACAGAGTAGGGATACTTACAGCAATAAAGCATCAAAAGAGGTTCTACCCTTCCCCAGCCTACTAAGAAAAAGCACTGTTGCTATTGCGTTCCTTTCCCCTTACCTTCTGTCTTGGCAACCACATTGTTACTGGAGGGAAGGGATGAACAGGGCCACAGACAACAAAAAAAACCTGACAGACATTCTAACTGTTCCCTGGTCACTTATATAATATAGCTACATGTAATAGCTGTAAGCCAGAACAGTACATCTGCAGGAGAAATGATAAAAAATAATAGTTGTAAGCCTGAATAGTACATGCAAAGGATACATTATACAAAAATAATAGTTTTAAGTCTGAATAGTACATCCAAAGGATAAAATATATAAAAGAGCCTGAATAGTACATGCAAAGGATAAATGATAAAAAAATAATAGTTGTAAGCCTGAATAGTACATGCAAAGGATAAATGGTACAAAAATAATAGTTTTAAGCCTGAATAGTAAATCCAAAGGATAAAATATATAAAAGAGCCTGAATAGTACATGCAAAGGATAAATGATAAAAAAAAATAATAGTTGTAAGCCTGAATAGTACATGCAAAGGGTAAATGATTAAAAAAAATAATAGTTGTAAGCCTGAATAGTACATGCAGAGGATAAATGATACAAAAATAATAGTTTTAAGCCTAAATAGTACATCCAAAGGATAAAATATATAAAAGAGCCTGAATAGTACATGCAAAGGATAAATGATTAAAAAAAAATAATAGTTGTAAGCCTGAATAGTACATGCAAAGGATAAATGATAAAAAAAAAAATAGTTGTAAGCCTGAATAGTACATCCAAAGGATAAAATATATTAAAAAATAACAGTTGTAAGTCTAAATAGTACAAGCAAAGGATAAATGATAAAAAAATAATAGCTGTAAGCCAGGATATTACATCAAATGGATACATTTAAAAATATAAGGGTATAGAAGGAACCTTTCTGGCTTTTAAAGGTAATGGTAGGCAACTTGTAGTGCCTGCTCTTAGGCATAGATTTAGCCTTTCAAAATATTTCGAATTTAAAGAAGAGTAAAGGTGTACTTTAAAATAAAAATAGGAGCAGTAGAATATAGGGAATGTCATTCTACAATATAAAATACTTTCAGTACATTACACAAAGCAAACGTTTTTGATGTTGTGTGTTGAAGATGTGCATAGACTGCATGAAACTTCTGTTTTTGTGGCTGTATCAGAAAATAAACTTTTTAATTAAATTCCCTGTGTTTCTTTCAGATAGGCTTTCTCAAGAGACTTTAGACAACCCGTGCTCTAATATTTTAGCTGCAAGGAAAAGTTGACAAGCTGATGTGACAAAAAAGAAACAATACAACCTGTGACCTGCTCATCTTCTTCAAGTACAGTACCTTGGCTATTCTGTAGCCTTAGAAAAATTAGTGTCAGGCTAATGGAACATGCAGTAGCTGCCTTTATACAGTAAAGTAAAGGACATCAGTACAATAGTGAACACAATGCTCTTCAAGAATTCATGTAGGAGGAATATTTATTGCAAGAATGGAAGCTTAACAATCATTTTAAAATAAGCATTCATAAAGAATTGTTGCATCACTATACATCTATGTTACTCTAAATTCCAATACTAGAGTAGGTAACAAAAAAATGTAAACCTACATTTTTTTGGGATTGTTCTGTTAGGCATATGGCAATGTTCAGTAAACCATATGAAGCAATCTTATTCATTTTTCAGAAGTCTGACTACAGTACTATTAAATCTGATTGGCTGCTATGGCTTGTTGTATGTTGCAGGATGCTCTGTGAGGGATATACATTAGTATGTGTGGTCCTGCTCTGTGAGGGATAACTGGCATGTGTGCCCATGCTCTGTGAGGGATATACACTGGCATGTATAGTCATGCTCTGTAAGGGATATACACTGGCATGTGTGGTCGTGCTCTGTGAAGGATAACACACTGGCATGTGGGGCCATGCTCTGTAAGAGATGTTACACTGACATGTGTGGCCATGCCCTGTGGGGGATATACACTGGCATGTGTGCCCATGGTCTGCAAGGGATATTAGACTAGCATGTCTGGTTATGCTTTGTAAGGGATATTACACTGCAGTGGCGGAACTAATAACCAAAGGGCCCTGGAGCAAGACGGGGGAGGGGGGGTGCGGAAGCGGAAAACACTGCCCCCGCTTGCCCCCAGTGGTCTCTAATGTTGCAGTAGCGTGCTGGACTTACCTGAGACCCTGCAGAGCACACCATAGATCCTGTATAGCCCACCTGAGACTCTCTATGGTGGGCTCTGCAGGGTCCCAGGTGGGCTGGTCTGGTCGTCGGGATGCCGCCTCAGTACAGTTGATACCCATGTAAGAGGCCCCCCAGACCTCTTACATGGGTACCGGCTATACCCCTCAGGGCAGATCGGCATCGCAAATCGCATGTGCTGGAGAACAGACCTGCCCTGCAACAGCTGATCGGTCCTGAAATGTCACTTCTCTCCGACTGCGATCTCACATTCCACCGCGCTCACAAAGTCGGATAGAAGTGACATTTCAGGACCGATCAGCTGTTTCAGGGCAG
>NW_017307896.1:23342-46898 GCF_000935625.1 Nanorana parkeri
GAGGCTGTGGGGGGGCCCAGGACTGGGCCCCCCCACAGCCTCAGGCCCCGGCACCGCCTGCACTGGCGGTAGTTCCGCCACTGTTACAGACATGTGTGGCCACGCTTTGCGAAGGATATACATTGGCACATGTGAATATGTTCTGTGAGGAATATTACACTAGCATGTGTGACCATGCTCTGCAAAGGATATACACTGGAAAGTGTGACCATGCTCTGTGAGGGATATTACATTGGAATGTGCGGCCATGTTCTGTGAGAGATATTATACTGGCATGTGTGGCTATGCTGTGTGAGAGATATTACACCGGAATGTGTAGCTGTGGACCATAAAGGGTATAAACTGGAATGTCTGGCTGAGCTTTTTAAGGAATATTACACTGGAATGTGTGGCTGTGCTCTGTGAGGAAAATTACATTGGAATATGTGGCAGTGTACTATGAGAAATATTACACTGGATTGTGTGGCCGTATGCTGTGAGGAATGTTACATTGGAATATGTGGCAGTGGACTATGAGTGATATTAAACTGGAATATGTGGCCGTGCTCTGTGAGGTATATTACACTAGCATTGATGAACTTACAGTGTCCTCCCAGTAAATGTGATCAGTAAATGTCATGACCACATCCTCTTCCTCCCCAATGCCAGTGTCTTATGGGGACAGACAAAAACAGCATGCCCATGCACTGCAGGGAGTCTACTGTCAGTCAGCTCCTGCAGACATTACCGGGTGGATATACTGTATGTCTGCTCATTAAAGGAGAACTATGGGGTCAGTGTTTTTCCCCATAGTTCTCCTTAGGGTAACGGGAGGACACAAACTAGCGTCCTCCCGTTACCCAAAGCTCAGTATACCGCGAGCTAAAGCTCGCGGTATACTGAGACACCGCACCTGGAGCGGATCCCGACTTCGATGACGGGATCCGCCCAGCTGCGTGAGTGACAGCTGGCTCTGCCTATCTAGAGGCAGAGCCAGCTGTACCCGCCCCCTCCCCCGTCCGTTCCGCCAGTCATCGATGGCAGATCGGAGCGGGGAGAGGGGAATCCAGCCCCTCCCCCTGTCACGGCAGAGAGCCGTGACAGGATCGAGAGGTGAGGGAACCCGGTATGTGTTCTCTCACCTCCCGATCTACTGAGCCGACCTGTGACAGTCTCATTGTCACAGGTCGGCTTAGAACTATGAGGTGAGTGGAAATCACTCATGTCATAGTTCTCCTTTAACCGCTTTTAGTAATGGCCACAGTAGCTCTTGGCAGTGTGATTAGGCATCAGTTGTACCTCAGAAGACTAGTAGAGGTATGTGTTTAATAATCAGAGACCTTGTGAGGAAGTTTCATAATGCTGGGCATCATTCACCTAAGAAGTGGCAGGGCAGGAGAATGAGGAAACCATTGAACTGCACAGCAACATGGACTAGGTAGGTATAACAGGGAGTAGAGAACTATAGCAGCTAGGGTTGCCACCTGTCCGGGATTCACCTGGACAGTCCATGTTTTGAATACTGTGCCCAGGTTTCCTGACAGCTGAAACCCAGGCACAAGATGCCAGGCAGATGGGGGCAACCAAAATTAAGATAGGGGCTACTGGCCCCCACTGAAAATATTCTTGACTGTGATATTTACATATTAATTGGTGGCCCTATTTACATATGAATAAGCCACAACTCATTTATATGTAAATATCATAATTAATTGACATACAATTTCTGCAACTAACCCACCCCCCCATTTTAGAAGGGGGAACAATGGTACAGTCCGGCATTCTGGCAGTGTCTCGGCACGGGAAAGGTATTTCAGCTGTTCTTCTTCTTGTATCTCCTTTATCTGTCACTGTGTGTGGCATCAGCATCTGTGGTAGACAGACAAATTGTATAGCTCTCTCATGCCTTTTTGCAGCTCTACAACAGATTAATTCCCTTTGAATGAGACCCCTGGCTGCTTTATATTTCCTTATACAGTTTTGTAGCTAAAATCTCTAGAAAGGACCCTTCTTAGATATAAAATATTGGGATTTGTTTTATTTATTTATAATATAATTATATTTACTTTCAAGAGGTATTACAGGAAAAAAAGTGAAACAAATCTACTGTAATCCAGCAAATATTGCATCTATGCTAACTCAAAAATCTCAGTTACTTTAAGGTAATTTGCTGGTCAGTGTACATACCTCCATTACATTGTTGGCCAGTGTATATACCTCCGTTACATTGCTGGTCAGTGTATATACCTCAGTTACATTGCTGGTCAGTGTATATACCTCTGTTACATTGGCAGTCACTGAAAATATCTCTGTTACACTGGCAGTCAGAGTAAGGCATCCTAACTAATTCTCTCCACGCTCTCTCTCCTGGCTGTCTCTCCTCACTGTCTCCTGTGTATTATCCCCCAAAAATTTCAGAGCATTGCTAGGGTGTTCGTGTTTCACTTGGCAACCCTAATAGCAACATCTAGGGAAGATCTTGGCAAATTTAACATTGAAACATCACAGTGTGAGAAGCAATATGTATACAAACAGAAAGAACATAGAGGTTACTGCTTGGACACCAATGGGTCTATTTATAAATGCCTTCACACAAGGTTCACACAACTTTCACCCAGGATTTACACATTTTCCCAATTGAATCTTGTGTGAAAAGAAATGTATACACAGAACCCCAGGTTTTACATGATTGTGTTATCATGTAAGTACTTTACACGTGGATGTAGAAGTTGCCTGTCGATGATGCTTGAACAAAGATGGCACTGGTATTCTGGAAAGAAAGGTACATCTCCTTAATGGTTACAAGTGCATGCAAGCACTCAACATGTTTGAAAGTAACAGTGCCGAACTATGTCTCATCTGGAAAGGCAATACTTCAAATGAGTTACGGATACCTGGCAGAAAAACATCTTCTTCCTATAGCTGTCTCATGTACAAGGCATGCACAAGTCCCATATGCTTTAGTTTTGGTGAATACCGATCACTTCTTAGAATAGAGAATACTGTGTCACGTTATGTACCAGTTTAGTTAAGTCACCCATTTGTGGTAAAAACCTCCTTTGTGGACTCTATTTACAAGACTTATTTGCTTCATGGATATCCAGTTCTGCCCTAGGCTGAAATGATGTTATGATTACAAGTGTAATTAATTAAAATGTGATTTATTCAGAGAGAAGAAAAAAATCTGTATGTTCTGCTCATCTCTTCTTTGCATTGTTATCCAAGCAAGTCGTCTGGGCATTCAACTCATTATGTCCCAATTATGCCTTCACAATAAAGCATTTAGTACTACATGGATTGAATGAACCAAATATTCTACCCATAACTGAGGCAAGAATGTGTGACTATTAATGAAACAGTGTGAATATATACTTTGCATATACAATGCAGGAAGAAGACCCTGTGGAAATTCACCAGTGATTTTAACTCATTTTCAAGCTCGCTGCTCTCTTTATCTTGTTCAACCTTTCCTTCCCTTCCCTTCCCTTCCCTTCCTAAAGGATTAATAAACTTGAACTTAACTCCCAGGTCACCTTAGCAATGACTTCATATTCTGTAAAGTTTCCACTAAGGATTTAAAACAGTCTGCTGTTCTATTAGAGCAGGAGAGGCTCTAGACAATTTTTTTCCAGTGGTGCTGTGCTGGTGCTGGGAGTGGGGGTGCTAAGTCCTCGACCCTGAATCCTGTGCTCTAATAAAAGACAACATAACATAATGAGGAATACTTAGCCAGAAAATGAAAGATGCAATGCGATATAGAAACCATTTACATTGTAATAAGAATACAATCTGTAGCCCCTTTTCTGCACACTGGAGCATACAGATTTAGTGGTCAGAAGGATGTAACAGTGCCTCATACATTGCTGGTCAGGAAATGCAAAAGTCAGTTCTATAATTGGTGTCAGTGGGCATAAAAAAAAAAAAATAGTTGCCAACATTTGAAAAGAATTAGAAACAACCAGTGTTCAGATAAGGTCCTTTAGCATCTAAGGTGAAACAAGCTAATTGGTATGAGCTGTCAAATACCTCAGCAGCATAGGTGCAGGTTCTGCCCCGTTTGCACCGCTGTTCTGCTGAAGTGTCCAAGGTGACTGCTTCTTCTGCCTACCCATCGGCCCGACCGGTAGCTCCTGTAGTTTTAAGCACGAGTGCTCGGGCTGTGGGGGTACCCATCCGTTCTCCCGATGTTTCCTACACGGTAAGGGCCGTGCAGGGGATACTTCAGGAAAAAGGAAAGACCCCACTGAAGATGGAAAGGATGCGTCCTTTCCTAAGTAAGTACCCGGACGTTGAGGGGGCGAGACTGTTGGCGCCCCCTCAACGGGACCATCCAGTTACTTCAGCAATTCCTGATCCTAGTCACGGGCCCTACTCATTCCAGAGTGACCCTAATCCAGTTTCCTGGATCTCCCTCTTCCAGTGTGCTACCACATGGCTCTTACTCTGCAGATCCAGCTCCTTGATCTAACCTGCACTCTACCATTAACCGGCTGTCAGTCTATCATATTTCTTAGGGGTATCCCTTACTTTGTAGTTAGAAGGTTAACAATGGTATAATTGTCACCCTGATATTTATTTCCTATGCTCCTCAGCTCCATCTAGTCACCATAATGCAGTATTACATCAGAACACATTAGACCTGGAAAGAAGATATACAGGTGAAACTCGAATAATTAGAATATCGTGCAAAGTTCATTTATTTCACTAATGCAACTTAAAAGGTGAAACTAATATATGAGATAGACTCATTACATGCAAAGCAAGATAATTCAAGCCGTGATTTGTCATAATTGTGATGATTATGGCTTACAGCTCATGAAAACCCCAAGAACCCCAAATCCACAACCTCAAAAAAGTAGATTATTACATGCAATCAATAAAACAAGGATTGTACATAGAACAATATCGGACCTCTGAAAAGTACAAGCATGCATATGTACTCAGTACTTCGTTTGGGCCCCTTTTGCAGCACTTACTGCAATTACTTTTGCACGATATTCGAATTATTCGAGTTTCACCTGTATTAAGAACATTAATTTTTGCCATTGTTCACACAAAACAAACATTCACAGATAATCACAGGGTGAAGGGACCTGTGAATTGTTGATAATAGATCCCTTAAATTAGCAAGCAATGTTCCTGTACGATATCTATATGTATATATCTATATATATATATATATGTTTGGGGATATTAGCATATATGGTGAGCGCTTAAGAATGCAGTCTACTCGCAATATCTTCGGTTTAAGGGCTCGGTAGCCCACTTGTATTCAAAACAAAGTTCATATATCCATCTTGGATACCTACGCAGGGGTTGTTCAGTGTAACATTCATGAAAGGCTTTAAAGCAACACAAGAATAGCCTCCTGGCTTCCACTTTAAACATTGGCACTTCTGACCCACTGGTCCTCTTTGAATTGCTATCCCACACTTGTACTGGTGGCCCCTCAGGCTCACGGCTCTCCTAGCCTCACCAGTTTTCTCCCAGCCTCCCTGGCTGTCTTAGTGTGCCTCCAGCCCCCTCACCACCTGACTCCTCTATGACTTCTGGGGGTGTTCTCCACTGGAGACACCCGACAGTCACAGACTTTGTGATCTACTTCGACATACGGCGCACGGCGTTCCCCAGCCGGGTATAGCTCCTCCCACTTTCTGTCTCCGTTCCTGACCGACGCGGCTCGGCCCGGCCAGCCGAGAACGCGGGCGGCCATACTGACACGCACCCCCAACAGATCAGCCTCTCATACCATCGGGGACACCACCGGGTCTCTTCGAACCCGGATTCTGTCAAAGGAGGGCACCGCACGGACCACAGAGAAGCTTCCAACCGTAAGTCAGCTTGCTCTAACAGTACGGCATACACCCAGATTCTACACACCAAGATCCACCAACATCCCCCATCACATAGATCCACTAGATCGACTCCATTCACGTCACTTCTGGTAGTTGCGCTCCTGTCCTTTGAGTTTTTATCTGTAGTTGCTAATAGACAGGGTCCTCTCCCTGTAGTGAGGAGCTTTGCACACCTACAAACAACAGCCATCCTATTGAAGTTTGCCCACAGGAGTGCGCTTTATCTTTTTTTGTGTTTTCCTTTTGGGGGTGTTCTCCTGACACCTGAACATGGTCTGTTCTTCTTTCCCAGCAGGAGCCAACTCCCCTAGCCAGCATAATTTTCTTAATGGCTGTGCACACCTGTGCAATTATCGAGTGCTGGCCACTGCTAAGGCCTGGACCCAGGACTAGGGATCTCATATTTCCTCCAGAATCACCTTGAAACCTCCCTGTTCCAGGATCCCAAGCAGAATCCAGACAATCCCTTGCTTCCTGAAACATCTCAGCCCATCTGGCTGAGAGTCCTAGGTGATCATCACATCCAATTCTACAGTGGGATTGCCACACAATACCACAATATATATATATGCATATATATATCTATATATATATATCTCTATTGCACGTTTAGACCCAGATTTTCAGCTGACAGTCCAGTCATTAAAAACTTTAACAACAACTGCTCTTGAACATTTAACAAATTCTGCGGTTTTGCTGATACTCGCTTCCTGGCTCCGAGCGCCAACAATCATCCCACGTTTGAAGGCTGTTAAATCGCGTTGTTTACCCATATCTTCAGGAAAAAAATCACTTCTACTGTCGTGCTAAACAACCTGCTTCCCTATTTATAATGGTCTGGCCCTCTAGCAACCTCAGCGCGAAATTATAGCTAGTTATAGCTAATTTGCCTACAAACGTTAGGATCCTAATAATCTGGCCACTCATTGTATATTAAACCCACCTATATGTCTTAAAAAATGTTAAATGTAGTTTAATGGCACTCATATTTTTTAGCAGTTTAAAATGTCTTAAAGGGTCATATCTATTGTAATTCAGGAGGACAAGAAGCAGTGTGGTGGGTGAAATGGTTCAGCTCTAGCACAACAAATTGACACCAGGGCTTTGGATTTTGCCCTGGAATAATTGGTGCTAAAACACTTAATCAATGTTGGAAGAGGATTTTAATTATGTAACTACAACTACTGCTACTACTTTTTTTCCAATGGGGGTGTTCTGGTCTGTACAGTTGTGTGACATCCTGCCTACCACATATGTGCATATTTATATTTATGTTTATAAACTGCTATGTCCTGGTCTTGAAGCGGGCAATTCTTGTTAATTTCAAGTGATCTGGGTGGCTATACAGCCACCCAGATCACTTGTAGCAACTTCCTAATGCACTGCCCCGTCCCCTCTGTGGTTTTTGGGGTCCCCCATTCCTGTCAGGATGGAGACCGAGGAACATCAGTTCCCTAATCTGCTCTGTGATAAATAAAGAAGGGAGCACTGTACTCACAGCACTTCCTGTTTCTGAGCTGTCAGAAGCCAGCTGAAGTCAAGTGCATTCTTGAGCTTGATCATTTATATTGCAGGGCAGGAGAGGTCTAATATACACCCTGGTGTCTCCATGAAGAGAACCTGTCACCTCCAAACACTGTCACATATGGATTTGTTTGCCCCTGTGTGATAGCAATAAAGTTAATGAAAAAAGTGATACAACAAGTGATAAAAAAGAAAGGTAAAAAATAATAAAATGAATAAATAAAAAATTAAAACCAACCCCGCCACACCCACCATCTGCATACAAATAAACACGTGTGCGTAGGGCAAGAGAGAACAGAACCGAGCGAGTGATTGCCGAGGCGGTAGTGTTCCATCCAGAGCCGGAGCTTGCTCTCTGCGCTCACTCTCTTTCGTCCCAACCACTTCAGCTCCACTCAGAAAGGCGGCTCTGATTACACCCGTTATCGCTCCCTCTCTCTCCTTCTGGCCGCTCTGAAGCTGCAGCGGCCGGGAGCAGAGAGAGGGAACGCTGATAGGTGTGATCGTAGCTGCCTCTCTGAGTGCCCACCTCGTGGAGCTGGAGCGGTCGGGAGGAGAGAGAGGGATCGTTCAGCGGTGTGATCAGAGCAGTCTTAAAGAGCCCCCCCTCCCAGTCCACATCTTTTGGACGTTATTAATCTGAGTTGAGTGAAATTTTGAACCCTGGCGTAGGGCATGCATGTGTACATAAACAATGATTTGCGCTAATGCTGCGAATGATCATCAGCAGTAAAGGCTTTAAAGCGTCACCTATGGACAATTTTGAGTACCATAGATTTTTTAACATTGCTGGGGCCCACGCATGCCGTGTTTGGTATCCATTTACTTGATGTGAGCCCATCTTTTATTTTTAGTATTATATTGTGTTTGTGAAAATTCATTTTAGTGATTTTTTTCCTAAAAATATTGATTTGTGCAAATATCATGTGACATAAAAAATGCAGCTATTATATATTTCATTCTACAGGGCCTCTGCTTTAAGAAAATATATAATTGGTTTGGGAGTTTACTTTTCTGTCCAAAAATTCTGATTTTAGCATGTGTATGCAAACATTAAAAAAATTTAGTTTGGAGCAAAATTTCTTGGTGCTTTTATTCGAACTTTACACTTAAAATGCTTTGAGCTAAACATTAACTTAATGCAGTTTGTTTACCTGCATGAAATGATGAAACAAGATGTTTCCCATATAAAGAGGTTGAATCAGAAGGCAATAAGTGAGAACCTAATTACAGTTGGTGCCCATAGCGACCAGTAAGGGTTATTATATGGTCAATAAACTACTAGTGCCTGGAAGCCCGGCTCACATATACTCTGCGGCTTGTTGCAGGACCATTATCTTGCTGAGGTATAGAAGATTCACCATGAAATAACCTTATAAGTTAGCACTTCAATTTGAAACACACTGTTATTATGCATCCAGTATTTCTGTTCAACTTTTTAAATAAATGTAAGTTAAAACCTAATTTAAACCACCTGGCAAAAATCATCTTTTGTTCTCAATTTCTTTTTTCCAGTACTCTCTACTTACTAATTAGGGCTAGTTCACACTATCCATATTCCCACAGTAAATCACATTTTACAGTATAAAAACACATTTCAAGCACAATTCATTACACGCACATTCATTTCTATGTTGCTAATTCACACCTATGCCCTGCAGCTTACTGCATTTTTTTCTAATACCAAATAGGATATATAGTTTTTTTGTATTTGCAAGTTCAGTCAAAACTGAACTCCAGGTATGAACTACTGGTGTAGATTGACACAAAGGGGTCTATTCACTAAGCTGCCGAAGGTAGCCGAGTGAATGACCGATCAGAAGTGAAGTGAGCCGAACACTGTTCGGCTATTCACTTCAGGCTGGTACGGCTGATTTCAGCCGTACATCGGCTGAAATCAGCCGTAGATCGGCCTGCTTCGTGTGGCTTCGGGTCGGCCGAACATGCTCAAGAGACAACTGCGTCATTGCTTACTTTAAAAATTGGATCATCTAACCATTGTGTGTTTTATCATCAAGGTTTATACCATGTATTTTGAAATAATGAACACCTAGAGAATAATTGGAACTGACCCTTAAATAAAACTGCACATCATGCAGTAAAGTTTCTACCTATTCTTCTGTAGACTCTCCTGGCATTGGATTTGGAATTGTGTGTATATGAAAGTGTTGTAACCTGTATTGGTTAATGGTGAAAATGGATGAGAATCTCTATATTACAAGGGGAAAATAAATATTTTTTTATAACCTTAATACAGGGGTGCTGCTTATAAGACCATAATCCTGTAGTGTATCTCAATTTCTACTGCAGCATCTAGGAAAATGGTGGATGATCACAGTATAAGTATGTTTATCTCAGACAAAGAACACATTTTATGTGCATGGGTTATTTCTAGTAGCCAGGATCATGCTTACTTTACATTGGCCCTGATTCTGTGATGACATCACAGTTGCAGCTTGATAGACCTGCTTCTGTTGGTGGTCTTTTGACATTCCCAAGGATTTCCCACACATCTACTAATAGCAGCTGTCTGGTCACTTACAAGCCACAACTCCAATAACTAGTTCAATTTGCAGGTTATACCATAACTGGCCAGAATGGCTTCACCATGTGCAATATTTTTATACTAATATGAGCAGCTTGTGAGGGGTTCTTAAAAGAATTAAAGTGTATGTAAACCCTGACCCTGAACTTTTATCTGGTCCATTTTGGTGAAATCATTTTATTTGATAAGTTCAAAAAAGTCCCTTGTGGATCTTGTCAGAAATCTTGTAAGCTGATAACTTCCTGTGCTCTCTGCCTCTGCTGACTGTTATCATTTAAATTGTACACAGCTATCTCTGAGGGCAACAGAACCACACACCTCTATGTTGTGGACAACAGGAGATGGAGCTTCATCGTCATATTTTGTTTTTGGTATCCTAATACAGAACAGTAAGCGAGCATTGTCATCTTAGGACTGGAAGTGTGTTACAGGCAGAAACACTAGGTGATAAAAAAAAGCAAGCTTGAAAAGGGAAAACCAATGCAGCCACCACACCCCGCCAAGGACCAGTAAGCTGCAGGATATTAAATGTTTGAGTGTAGATACACTTTAACCCTATCTTTCCAACTGTAGTTGGTAAGAGAGTTTCTGTTACCTGACTGGAAGGTGATATTTACCAAATATAAAGGTTTTTGTTGCTAGATGGCAATAGTCATTCTGCAGAGACTATGGGGTCTATTCACAAAGCTGCCGAAGGATCTGGCCGTAGCTTCGGATAAGCAAGAAAAAGGATCCTTGCTGCACTAGGGACAGCATTCTTCAATAAATGAACACTTAATTGCTGTAACCATCCTTTTGATGTGCTGGTGACGTTCTTCCACTTTGTTAATAAGCAGACTCACCCCATGCCAAAGAAGACGATAGGACCATGCACCTTGAAATTAGTTTTGTTGTTGTATATTTTATAAATTGAGCCTCTGGAAAGAACAGTTGTTATATTGTAGAATTACTTAAAACAGCATTTCTCAACCGGGGGGCTGCAGCACTGCCCTCTATCCTTGTCAGGGATGCCATGCTACATTGTAATCTGCTTGGAAACAATTTGCATTAGCTGCCTTAAAGAGGACCTTTACCCATATGTTCAAATTAACAACAAACACACCTTTAGAAATGTTTAGTAATGGCATTCTACAAATACATACTTCTAGATAATTGTAGGCTTTGTATTCTTTGCATATCATATGTTTCTTTTCTTCCTCATTCTTTTAACAGATGGTCATTTTCATTAGGGGCAGAATAATATGTCTCCCTTTACTTCCTGGAACTCTGGCACATGTGACTAGGACATGTGACCATGCACATCATCTCAGGGGGGAAAAATGCCTTTCCCTGAGACTACATGAGATTACACATGAGATTTTACAGCAATGCACTGCTGATGTAACCTTCCAGTGTACAACGCTTGGGCACAATTACATAATTTGTGCCAAAGAGGACCAGGAAGTAGAAGAAAGAAATTGCAAATAAAATAAAAATATGTTTATTAATAAATGTAAGATGATTTTATACCATCATGCAGAGCTGAATTTTAGTGAAAGGGGGGTAAAAGTCCACTTTAAGGAGGAGGAGGAAGGGGAGGCGTGCATTGAATAGCTCCCTACTTTTCATGATGTCCGTGCCACCTGCTAACGGGTTAGCCTAACCCATAGCAAATAGCTGAGCCTGCTAGCTAGTAAGTTTCACTGACACCAATGTGGGGTTGGCTATTGCGGTTACTGACACCAATGTGGAGTTTCTTACTGTGGTAACTGACACCAACATGGGCTTTATTACTGAAGTCACTGACACTAATGTAGGATTTGTTTCTGTGGTCACTGGCACAATTATAGGGTTTATTAGTGTGGTCACTGACACCAATGTGGGGGTTTACTATTGCCCTCACTGACAGCAATGTGGGACAATGATGTGGGGTCTTTGTCACCATCAGGAAGGGATGGGATGGGAGGGGGATGTTGTTCTATGTTTAGGGAAAGAGGGGGAGGGTATCAATAATTTAAGATTGTTATTGTATATGCAGGGCTCAAAATTTCAAGTCCTGAGCTACTAGCCAGACCTTAAAAGTTACTCGCCACCAGTTGCACCATCTAACCCCTACACTGCCCGGACTGAACTCCGCCAGGTCAGTGGTGTGACGCAGAGTACAGAGATCAGTAACAACGCGGAGTACAGAGGCCAGCGGTGTGATGCACAGTACAAAGGTCAGCAGTACAGAGGTCAGTAATGTAACTCGGAGTGCAGAGTTCAGCAGTGTTAAGCTGTCCATACACCTTACAACCATTGCACGACTTTTGTTGTGCGATGGTTGTAAGGTCATTAAAATTTTGTAGGATCTGCCCATCTTGGACAGGCAGAGCATACTTGTGATGATTGCAAGCCCTCCCCGCTGAGAGGAGGGCTTGCCGATGATTGCAATGCTGAGCGGGCAGTGTGCGCTTGCGGCTTTCGTCTTCTGAGCATACCACCAACCCGCTGAAAATCTTACGATTTTTGGCAGGTTTTCCAGTGTGCTCATCCTGTACTGTGCAGGATGACGCACAGTACAGAGGTCAGTAATGTAACGCACAGTACAGAGGTCAGTAATAAAGCACAGTACAGAGGTCAGCAAATAACGCACAGTTCAAAAGTCAGCAGTGTAAGGCAGAAATAATGCACGGTACAGAAGTCAGCAATAACGCACAGTGGAAAGTCAGCGGTGTAAGGCAAAAATAACGCACAGCGGCCAGCAAGAACGCACAGTGGTCAGCAAGAACGCACAGCGCAGCAGTCAGCAAGAACGCACAGTGGTCAGCAAGCACGCACAGGTCAGCAAGAACGCACAGGTCAGAGGTCAGCAAGAACGCACACGTCAGCAAGAATGCACAGGTCAGCAAGAATGCACAGGTCAGCAAGAACGCACAGGTCAGCGGTCAGCAAGAAAGCACAGGTCAGCAAGAATGCAGTGCACATGGCTTACAGTGCACATGGCTGGTTTCTTCTCCTGGAGTGGGGGCGGGGTACAGCTATCTGTCCTGTCCGATGTGAAGCCTCCCTTCAGGTCCCGCGCTGTCTTGCCACCATCCAGCCAATTGGAGTTCTGCAGGCTTCCTCCCAGCCTATGGCAGCTAACGTGGGCAGAGGAAGACTGCAGACAAATAATAGAGTTAAAAAAAACCCAAGGGCTCTCCCAGTAAGGTATCCACCCTTAATCTCCTTACTTCCAACGTAAACATGTTTAAATTTAGTAGCCGTGTCTCATAGCTCTGGTCCTCCATCCCCTTTATGAGTTTGGTCGATTCCTTTTTTAGGACACTCCAGTTTCCTCCTATTTTGTTATTGTTGCCGATGTGCACCATGACAACGGGGTCGTGCCCAACCCCATCATCGAACGCATGTTCAAGGAACGCATACATTGCGCACGACATGCACTTGGTTGCACACCCACTCATGGAAGACATTATACCCCTTTTTTTTTGTAACAAGAAGTTTTATTAGGTTTTTAGATATAAAACATATACAATACACAATAAGGAAGAAAAAAAAAAAACAGCATTCATGTGGCGTAAGTTGTAGTATGAAGGTTACTTAAAAAAAAAGCAACACATATATCATCTATTTCAATACTTACATAAATACAAGAGTGTATGATACCAATAAGAGACATAGTGGAGTAACAAAGTAAGGTAACCGTGGCTACATATATGCAAGTAATCCTATAGAAATATGACCACTGAGAGAATGTATGGAGTAATGTGAAGAAATAAGTCCAACCATTGATATTAATATTGGGCCCAATCCGAGGAAGGATGTCCAATGGAGGAAACTAAACATCAAATACGTGTACACAAGAATGTACGAAATACATACAAGTTATAATAAAGGAAACTACCATAACTCAATCACGTAGTGCTAATCAAACATCTGGAGTCTGACAACCAACAAGCCCATTGGGAGGTAAAGATTTGAGTTTTAAGGTTGGCTGTTGCAAAGAGAAATTCGAAGTGGGTGTGTGTATTTAAGATTTGTATGACATTTCGCATATATGGGGGTTCCGACTGTTTCCATGCTCTTGCTATGACAAGTCTGGCAGCTATGAGGATGTGGGATACCACCGTACGAGATGTTTTGGGCCATTCGTCCAAGCCAATCCCCAATAAAGCTAGTTGAGGAGACAGAAAACATGGGGTCTGGGTCAGTACAGATATGAGGGTGGATATATCATACCAAAAAGACTGAAGCAAGGTACATGACCACCAGATGTGAGATAGTGACCCCACTGAGTCGCAACCCCTCCAACAGAGCGGAGAAGAAGACGGGAAAGCTCTCGCTAACCTCTGGGGTGTAAAATACCATTTGTGGAGTATTTTTTGTACCGACTCCCAGTGGCTTAGACATCTGGATGTTTTTAAGGTTTGGGAGATAACCGCATACCAACGGTCTAGCGAAACGGAGAAGTGCAGTTCCTTTTCCCACCAAAGCATGGACGGTAACTTCTCAGACTCATTTGGTTCTGTTAACAGCTTGTAGAAAAAGGAAATACCCTTACTAGTGGCAGAGCATTTACTATAAAAAGCAATGATTCTTCTGACTAGTGAATTGTCCTTAATACTTAGAGAAGCCATACAGTGTCTAATTCTAAGGTATTTATAAAAATCATGAATTGGCAGTGAAAATGTATCACATAAGACCTGAAAAGAGATCAAGCGGTTCTTAGAGAAAAATTTGTCTAGATGCGTGATACCCAGATGTACCCAGTTAGAAAGCGGCATGTCGGTAAGGAGCAATTCAAGTGTTTGAAGGGGTATATATTGAAACATATATCTATGTTTTGGTAAGTGATTTGGTTGCCAACGAATGCCAAACTCTGAGGGTTCCTGTTACTGAGTCTAAAAAGGATTTATCAGGGGGACGGTTAAGCATAGAGGAGCATAGCATTATCTTGAGATCATTGGCCAGAAATGTACATTCTATCTGCGACCACAACTTATCCGGGTGCGGAGTCCACCAGTATTTTGCTTGATCCAAAATTGTAGCTTTATAGTATAGAGCGACCTCTGGGGCTCCCATACCAGCATAAGCCTTAGGTCTGTACAATCCAAGTTTAGATATTCTGTGGGATTTACCCTGCTATATGAAGGTGTCTAAGAGCCTCTGTAGTTTATTCAAGTATGTCGGCAATAAGGGAATGGGAAGGGCTCTAAAAAGGTATAAGATATGAGGGAGAACATACATTTTGAGGAGATTAATTCTACCCGCCCATGATACAGTGGATTTATTAAGATTGGAGCAGAGTGTTGTCACTTTAGTCAGGAGCGTGGTATAGTTAAGTTTGAAGATATTACAGCTGGGGGACGTCAGAGTAATTCCTAAGTATCTAAGAGCAGCAGAAGGTGCCCATGAGAACGGGGATATTGAATCAATAATGAGTTTGGTGGCTGGTAGCACATTAATAGCTAGCATGTGAGATTTAGAGTAGTTGACCTTATAGAATGAGATGTTGCTATATCGGGTTAGGATATCTTGTAGTGCCGGTAAGGAATGTAGTGGATTAGTGAGGGGGATTATAACATCATCGGCATATAAGCCAATTTTATGAGTGTTCGGACCTACAGAAATACCCTCTATATCTGTAGAGGCACGAATAGCAGCTGCCAAAGGCTCCATCACTAAGGCAAAAATCAAAGGGGATAAAGGGCATCCCTGTCGGGTGCCATTGGTTATGCAAAAAGGGGTAGATAGCAATCCTGAAGTGCGCACTCTTGCATTGGGTTGTGTGTATAAGGCAGAAATTGCAGAACCTATAAAGCCCGTAAGACCAAATTTGTGTAGGACAGCCCCTAGATAACCCCAATTAACTCTATCGAAGGCCTTCTCTGCATCTAAAGAGAGAAGCAGCGAAGGCCTTCCAGAACGCTCTGCATATTGTAATAAGTCAAGGAATCGTCTTGTACCATCAGGAGCTTGTCTACCGCACACAAACCCCACCTGATCTGGATGTATCAGATCAGGGAGGATGTGAAGGAGACGAGTAGCTATAATTTTAGCATATAGTTTCACATCGGTATTGAGTAGTGATATAGGTCTGAAGTTTGCAGGATCGTCAGTCGGTTTATTAGGCTTAGGGATAGTAACAATGGTTGCCTCAAGAGACTCCTTAGGAAAAGATCCCGAGGTTGCAGCTTCATTGGCAACAAGACATAAATGAGGTGCTAATATGGAGGAGAATGTCTTATAGTATTCTGCACCATAACCATCAGGGCCTGGGGTTTTATGCATTGGTAGGTTTGCAATAGCATGTAGGATTTCAGTTTCAGAGAACGGTGATTGCAGTTCTTTTAGGTAATCTGTTGAGACAGAGGGGAGTGACAAGGAGTCTAGAAAACCGCGGATCTCCTCATCAGATGGCGAAGGAGAAGACGGGGACTCTTTCAGGTTATATAACGAGGAGTAGTACTTGCTAAATTGATTAGCTATATCCAGGGGGTTAGAAAGTCTCCTCCCATTACCATCCAGAATGTATTGGATTCTCATGTTGTCTTGACGAATTTTAAATTGTCTGGCTATGAATGCTCCAGGTTTATTACCTTGGGAATAATACTTTAGATTGAGCCGTTTGATCATGAAATCATATTGAGAGGTAAGGAGGAGGCTAAGTTTGTGTCTCAAAGAGGTTAATGCAGTGGAGTGGGATGGATCAGGGGCTGTTTTATTTATCACTTCTAATTTACCAATTTGGTCCAACAGGGATTTTAATTCACTATTACGTCGCCGTTTTTCACTTGCCCCTAATTTAATAAGCAGGCCTCTAAGAAAGGCTTTATGTGTATTCCATACTATGGTGTGGTTGCTAGCGGTAGAGGAATTGATTTCAAAGAAGGCATTTATTTCAGATTGGATATATTCCCTATGTTCAGGATTGGAGAGTAAACTGGGGTTGAATCTCCATGTGGGAGGGATACAAGGGGAGGTGTCTGGAAATAGAGAGAGTGAGGTAGGGGCATGATCCGACCAGGTAATCAAACCAATATCTGCCTTAGAAACGTGCTGCAGAGTAAATTTGTCCACTAGGAACATGTCCAGTCTGGAGTAGGAATTTTGGGTATGCGAAAAGTAGGTATAATCCCTTTCATTACCATGCAAGCATCTCCAGGCATCATACAAGTCATTAGTATGTAGGAGAGAAAGGAGGGTGCTATTGCCTTTTCTGTTTTTGTTGGAGGAGTCAAGGGTTGGATCAACTATTTCGTTAAAATCTCCACAAATAATAAGGTGGCCCTTGCTCATAGAGTTAATCTTGTTAATTACTGCATTGAGAAACTTTCTTTGGTTAGTATTTGGTGCGTATATATTAGCTATAGTAAATAGACATTGATTAATAGATGCCACTAAGATAATAAACCTTCCATCAGAATCCAAGAGAACGTCATGTTGAGCGAAAGACACTGTATTTTTAATTGCAATCATGACGCCTTTATTTTTTTTGGAAGAATGCGCAAAAAAGGAGTGGGGATACCTCCTATCTTTACACATAGGGGGTTTATCACTACAAAAGTGGGTCTCCTGAACACATAGGATATCACTGCTCAAGGAGGCAGCTTCTCTCCAGAGCATAGCAATTTTATTAGGGCTATTAAGCCCTTTGGCATTAAGCGATGTGATTTTCAATGACATTGAGAATTACAGGATGCCCAGAAATGTTGTGGAGGTATACTGTAAGTAAATAGAATAAAACATTGGTACCATTTGAAGCATAACCTAAGAAGAACATTTATAAGAAATAAACATCTGGTCATCCCTAAAACTGTGTCGTCAGGCGGTATGAGCTGTAAGACAAAACAAAGTTGATATAGAGGCCAGATAGTATTTAACGAACATTGTAAAGAAACAAAAATAAGTAAAAAACTAAAAATAACATCAAACCAACTTGTCGTGTGCATAGCACACTTTAACCGGGGGTAAGAAACACTTTCAGAGAGCAGTCACAGCAGGATCATATCGATCATTATTAAGCACCGCTTCATAAGAGTAAACGACTCATCGTGGACCGAGGAGGGACCAGATGTCAGCGAGAGGACCAGTCCATGGGGACTTTACGTGGTGATGAAAGCGTGTGCGTGGACGAGGGTACAGAGATAGAGATGCCCCATGACTTGAGGACCCGGACACCATCTGCTGGAGTGAGGATCGGAATCACCTTGTTTTCATGGGAGGCCAGCAATTTCGTCGGAAAGCCCCACTTGTATGAGATCCGGTTATCACGAAGAGCCTTGGTGACAGAGGCAAATTCCTTGCGTTGCTGAGCTGAAGCAGCCGAGATGTCAGCGTATAGTGAAATGTGGGAGTAGGGATCCGGGAGCGTAGAAGATTGCTTAGAGGCCAACATAAGTTTGTCTTTGGTATGAAAGAAGTGAAAGCGGGCGATCACATCTCTGGGTACGGATGCAGGAAGATGGTTAGGTTTGTGCAGTCTGTGTGCCCTATCAATAAGTAAATCAGAGCCTGAACTATTTGGCAATAGCTTTTGGACGAGGTTGTTGAGATATTCAGTGAGTTCCATCGGTCCTACCGCCTCAGAAATCCCCCTAAATTTGACATTATTTCTTCTAGATCTGTCTTCCCGATCTGTGACTTTAGCTTGTAACTTCTGAATAATTAGACTCTGATTATTATGGGCATCCACCAGTTTATTATAAGCTCCCGCATAATCAGTAAGGAGCACTTCAGCTCGATTTGTGCGTGTGCCCAAATCTGATATTTGGGTTTGTAGCCCATTGATAGAAGACGTGAGATCCTGCTGTAGTTCAGAGCACAGCAACAACAGCATTTGTTTAATACATGCCTCAGATGCTGGGTTGTCTGAGGCTGGTAAATCTTGCAATGGAAGTGTATGGGATCTAACATCAGTATTAGAGGGCTTTGATGTAAAAGATTTCTTTTTATTAACATGCTCTTTTGTCTGTGGGGAGCTAAGGGGAGAGCTGTCAGGTCTTTTAGCCTGTTCTGTGGGCTGGAACATTCTCTGACTACTGCCCGCCTCCATCTCTGAGTCAGAGCTGTCAGATCTGACGTACTTAGTTGCTGAGGCGCGTGCGCCGACTGCGCCATCTTGTCCATCTCTCGGTCCAGGCCGCGGGTAGTAATCCGTGAGTTTTTTGGGTCCTTTATTCTTTTTATTGCTTTTATTCATATTGGAGAGGTGTAGAGGAGGCTAGGCGGGCGGATCGTAGGAGCCGTTCGGCGATAGATATGCTGTAAGTAGCTGATATGTGCGATCCTGCTGTGGAGCTCCGGTATTAAGCGGCCATTGTATATCGCGGCCAGACCACGCCCCATCATACCCCTTTTTATTGATTTATTTGTTAAATAAATATGATACTATTTATTTATTTATTTGTTTATTTGGGTCCACTGATTATACCACTTCTTTAGGATAAATTTAAATTGTTAAAATTTTGATGTAAAGTTAGTACTTTAGCCTGGGGATTTTTTATTTATTTAATTTATTTGTAATTAAAAAAAAAATTATTTTATTTTATTTTCACTACGGCTCTAGGGATAATTTAAATTTACTTTTGTATTAGCTTTAAGGCACTCTCCCCCCACTACTATTACTGAGTCTAACTCCCCTTTAGAATCTCTGAAAACACTACTGCAATTACACTTCTACAAATTTACCGGTCCCCCTCCTTTCTTTCATATGACCTGTTCTGGCAGCTCTATGTTCTTGCTTTTATGATCCGGTCCTCCTGCACGATCTTCTGTCTATTCGTCCTTCCTTGGCTAATACTGTCAGGAAACCGTCTGATGCTGGCTCCCTCCGTCCATCCGATTCGGTCTGCCCTCCGTCCTTGGTCTTGCCCGACGCTCGACCGCTATTAAGAATTTGGGAGTGTTGAAATAAATAATTAGTAATAAGCAATTACTGAATAAATCCCCTCAGATAACAACTTGAAGACTAGCTGTTTACAATCAACACACTATAGATATATTCCTGGGGCCTAGCCTAAACAATTTGATAAACTTTGTGGATAAATTAATTTGACTGTGCTCGACTGTGTCAGCGTCCGTCCGTCTCCCTTGCGCTTCCGCTTGCACTTCCG
The DNA here is from genome assembly GCF_000935625.1 of Nanorana parkeri. NCBI lineage: Eukaryota > Metazoa > Chordata > Amphibia > Anura > Dicroglossidae > Nanorana > Nanorana parkeri. Next base: position 43,322 of record NW_017307896.1, read on the forward strand.
CTTCCGCTCCAAGTGCAGTAAAACACAGCTAGCAAGTGGCACGTTCAAAAACTTGTTTGTTAAACTAAATTAAATTTATGGTACATAATTTATTTGTTTATTTATTTTCAATAAAGGACTTTTTCTTGTTTTGATAGTTTTTATTTTATTTTTGTGTGTGAATCTTTCTTTACATAGGGGGCTTCCAGATTGCGATAGACCCCCATATCCCCTGTATCATGTATAACTGTAATTTAGTGGTGGTAGTGCCACCACCACTACATGATAAACCCCTAGCTGCTGTTTGTAAACAAACCATGTCACTTTTAAAGGAGTACATTGTACTGCATCCACAACTCCATGTGCCGGTTTAAGGCATCCCCAAAGCATGTATTTAACCACCTCTCATCCATTGGCCATACCTAAACGGAGCCTTGTAGATGCGGGTGGGCATTTTAAGATCGGCGATAGCTGTTTACATACAAGCATTCCAGCCTCTGTAGAGATGCCTGATTGTATTTTGTGTAGGTGTGCAGCCTCCCCCAGCCACTGCCGCCGGTCCCGAGATCTGCTTGCCCGGTGCGGCTTGGGACCTGCACTGTCAACGGAGATCAAAGGGAGTTCAGTACATGATCTCCCTCTGATCTCCTCTCCGGTGTCAGAATGTAGGAAGTGATGTGTATTACATAACTTCCGCATTCAGCTGTAATCCCCGGCTTGCATAAGCCGGGGGGGAAGCTGGTGAAGCAGATCTCTGCTTCATCAGCTTCTCTGGGGGTCCCTAAATGACATTAGGGTTCTTGGAGACCTCTGATGTCTCCATAAAGAGGACCTGTCACATAAATTGGCTATCACATAGGGGGCTTCTTAATTTTGCAATAAAATTAAGTGTAAAAAAAAAAAAATGTAAAGAAGCCTGAAAAAAAATCAAATCACATAGAAAAAAAAACAGTTTTTTAAAGTTACCTGCCCCCACATACACATGCAAACATGCGGTAGTTTCTCCTACGTGCGAAAACGACGATTGCACCCATGTACGCACATGTTACATATCATCGCGAACGTCGGAGTGAAAGTAATAATTCTAGGACCATCAATCACTGTTAACACTAAACTGATGAGCGGTAAAAGCTGTTAAAATGTTGCCTATGGCCAATTTTGGGTATGGTAGTTTTTTGCGAATTTGCGGGCGGGTGGAGTTCTAAGGCTTGACATGTTTGGTGTCTATTTACCCAACGTGACCCCGTTTTGTTTATTTTACCAAAAAAGTGGGGTGATAACAATGGTTTCATAATATTTCATGGGGAAACAGTTTTAAAAAAAAAATCAGTACTTTTTTTGTTATATAGTAAAAAATAAAAACCCCAGTGGTAATACCCCCAGAAGAAAGCTCTATGTGTCCCCAAAATATGGTATGAAATTAATTTCAGTACAGCGTTGCATGACTGCATAAATGTCAGTCAAAGTACTACAGCGCTGAATACTGAAAAATGGCCTGACCAGGGAAGGGGTTTAACACCCTGGTCTTTAAGCGGTTAAATGATTAATGTATTTTTAATCTTGCCCCATAAGTAACATTAAAAGTCTCAGTATTTTTTTTGCATTGGTACATGTTCCCCATGGCAGTACCCAGTTACCAATGCCCTTTTTTAAATAGACTTCAAAGGTGTTCGGTGTTATGGTTTTGTTATTTTCAAACTTCCTTATGGCTCTGGCATATGTGAAGTGGCAGAAACTTTGCCCAGTTTGCATTTCACTAGTTGGCACAATTTCTGCAGGACCATAAGAATCTCCTTAATTAATTGCATCACCTCTGTGCACATCCTGCAGATTTTATTCTGCTTATTCATAAGTCTGCTTTATCAGGAGCAAATGTTTCAACGTTTAGTTTATTATGCCAAAAAGAAAAATCTGACTATCTCAAAATATTGTCACAGACAAAGACCCGGCTCAGTGTCTGTCTCCAAATTCTAAACATGCAACATTATACAGCAGTGGAATATAGCCAATCTGAGTTCAGGGATTAGCATATGGAATGAGCTTTAATTGCCCAGACTTTATAGTAAAATAAATACAGCTTTTATGCTAATCACTGCTTTGTGATAGGCTAGTATACTCGACATTTCTTATAATCCATATTTAATGTCTCTTTGCTGCCAGACTGTATTATTACTCATATTTTTATGTATTCACTGAAGATAATAAAACTCTCAAATGCTGCGTTGAACATAAATAAAAAATGAACCATCAGTACTAGACCCCATCCAGTGAACAGTGTTCAAGTTGTGATATTAGTCTCATAATTTTTAACTATGAGGTTGATAGAGTCTAACTGATAAAATTCACTCATGCACATTACTGTAAATACATGGGTACCTGTGAGGGAATTGAATGCCTCAGTTTTACTACCCATGTATTAAAACTGAGAAGCAGTACACAACAGAGAGCAGAAAGGCTCTCTATGTCCAAGCTAATAGCATGAAATTCATATTTTCAGTTTACTTCTCAAACACAAAAATAAGTTTGATCTAGTATTTTTAAAAACATTTTGTATTTGATTTAATATTTGTAAAGAATGAGAAAGTATTTTAAATAATGTTAAAAAAAAAGTGTGACACAAAAGTAAAGAAATATAGCAAGGTTCACCAACTCAGGCTGTGTATTTTTATTTTTGGCAGACACATTTTGAGGACATTTTATGTTTGTAGTACCTCTACTTGGGTAACCCTGGGAACTTGGGAACACTGTGGATTACAGAGCCTGATCAGGGTGGTGAACTGAGCTAGCAAGCAAATCAACAATTATGTGTGAAAAGATGCAATGTTGCAACAAAAAAGTATTCCCTAGCATTAAATACGAGCTATTAGATTGATTTAAGTAAACAATGGACACTGGCTGCTTTGTATAGATTTGGACATGTTCAGTTTCTAAATATCATGTGGATAACAGTGGTATTCACCAATTTCACTCTATTGGTTTCATTTTTTATCCAAGGTAATTTAGCTTTCTTACATATCTGCTAGGTAATAATTGTGTTCATATAGAACATTTCACAAAACCTTTAGATCCAACTTATAATTGTTCAAATTTGTAGTACACATATTGTACACATTTTGATTTGGGAGCAGTTTTGTATCAGGAAGTCAAATGGGAGGAGCATCCTGTGTTTATTACTGGAAAAACAAAAAATGTTGCCATTAAATGGGCTCTGGTACTGTGGTATTTGCTACATGGTAAGAAATTCCTCTTGGTGTTGGACCATGCCCCATTGGCTTAGATGAGGCCAAACAAAAATGCCAAAGGCAGGGTTAACCAGTGTTTCCTGTCCCTCCAGGAATTTAATTTCATGGTAGAGCACAGACCGGGGGAGACAGCAACAAGGGGTATAAATTCCTTAATAAACATTAGGAAAGTGCAGAATCCATGCTTTTTTCTTTCATAACAGTACAGCATTTTAAAGGGTATATCCAGCCAAAATGTATTTTGTATAATATTATTATACAGGTTTTTTACAGCACTAACATTGTGCGTAGCACTTTACAAAAGAGTATAGAGTAAGGATGGATAAAAAAAACCCTTGTCAGGTTGTACTGCAATC
>NW_017307896.1:46934-73417 GCF_000935625.1 Nanorana parkeri
TATATATATACACACACATGTTGTAGATGATGCCAGTGCTAGGTAAGAGCTTGAGGCAACTACCTGTAAGAAGCTGTAAAAGCTGCTAATTTACATGAGTGCTGCTGAAGATTGTCGCTCTGTTGGCAAATCCGCAGAACTTCTGAGACTGTGATGCCGCTCCAGCTGGTAAAGCATTGGGTCAGTGAGATAGTCTTGATGTTGTTATGCTGGAGATAAGAAGACTTTGTTTTATGTTGTTGCACTTAAAAGAAGCCATTTCTGTTGGGTCATTGTTTGCCTGCCTTTATGGGAAAATAGAGACAGTTTCTATTTTCTATATTTTATTTTTCTGCCTATGTTGCTGTTGGAAATTTTTCATCATTTCAATCCTAGTGAAACTGTTGTGGGAGGAAAAATCTCTCTAGAGCCCTAGATAAGATTAAAACCTGATAGGGGTTGTAATCCTTCTCTTTAACCTATAACTAAAGCAAAATAAACTACAACAAATTAAATAAAATTTGGCTGGACAATCCTTTTGAAATTGTATGTTAAAGTGTGCATGTGCCCAGACTGTTTACTTATTCTTAACAAGCAGTAGAAGTTACTTAAAACAAGTCCTCCCTGACCTCTCTATCTGCTTGTAATGTGAAGTTATTAATTCTCAAAAATCCTCTAAGATTAAAACAAAGATTCTAAAGTTAGGTTTCAGTTGGTTTCTAACAGTGTAGAAACATCTGCTAGTTGTTTACATTAGAAGGCTGGCAGCCTGTCAAGATTAATTTCTCATATAAAATACAGTACCTGTGTTGTGAACTTTTGGAAATTAATTTATTTACAATTTTTAAAGATACAGAAATTATTTAACATGCATGATCTATGCATAGGTTCATTTTAAGACAAACTCTTTTATTTTTGGAAGAAATATTCCCACTGTCTAGTTTTCACTGCCATCCTTGGCTTCTGTTATAAGATTTTTAGAAGAACAAATTTCTGACAAAAGTCAGTGGACTTTAGACTTAGGCGTTAGTTGTCAGTCAGTTTGATTTTAGTCACAGACACTTCTAAGATCATTGAGAATTGACATGTGCTTTTTACCTACAGTTGACCTCCCTTTGACCTGTTTTAAAGTGGGTTTTGCTTTTCTATAGACTTATATGGGAAGCCCATCGACAGAGGCACTAACTGTGCCCCAGGTAGCAGTAAAATCTGAGAGAGGTTCTAACCCTGACCCATTCTATCCAAAACTAAGGAAAGCAATTTTGGCTTGACATACAATTGACATATACTCTAAGACTGCATCTTTAAATGAACATGTAGATTTCTGTCAATTGTGTTGCATTTTGTAGCATAATAACGTTTATATAAACTCTTCATTTTAGAAATAAACATTCCTAATAGATGGTGTATCTATGATCTTTGTGTCATAGAGCATTATGAGTTTTCTAAAGGGGGGATACAGCAGTAAATGTTTACTTAACAAAGTGCCACACAGCAGAATCTGAACAGAACAGGAAAGAAGGGGGAGAAAGGACTTGTGACTCATTCCTCTAATTTGTTCAGCTGTGAGTGTAAATGTTATCTCCAGTTTCTGAGATGTGCAACCAAAAAGCTTTTAAATGTAAAAAGGACCTAGATCTCCACCGGCTGGCTGCAAAAGTCAATGTGATATATTCATATAAAAGATTTCATAGTCACCTGATTCAAATTATTTGTAAGGATTTTTTTTTGTATTGAAAATTCTAAGAATGAAAGTAAATACAAAAACACTACTTATTCACTAAAGAGCCGAAGGGTCCAGCCGCAGCTTCGGCAGATCCTTCGGCTCTCTTCAGCTGCCTCTGCCTCTCATTTCAATAGTCTGTACAGCAGCCGAGGCGAAGGCATATGCTTCGGCTCGACTGAGCCGAAGTGACAGCCAAAGCGTGGAGAAAGGTTGGCCGGTTGTTTTCCACACAAATGACAGCAAATGATCTCACGGCTCACTCCACCCAGTTGTAATGGCAGATCAGTGTCCCCAAATGACCTGGAGATGCTGATCTGTCATTAAAAAATAACATCTGGGTGGAGACGGCCATGACGTCACGGCCGGCTCCACCCTGTTGTTATTCATTGGCCAGGACCTGTAAGAAGACTCTGGTAGGTGCCGGCCAATAGGAAACAATAGTTTCCCAATTGTTTTTCATTTGCCGGCATCTGTCGGATGCTTCATTATGCGTCGTTTGTCGCGTGAGGTCGGGTCGGCGTGCATCTTTTTAAAAAAATTATTTAATTTTTGTAAAAAATATTTTTATTTCGTCGAGTCGTCGCCGTAGTGGACAACACTGGACGTCATGATTGATGCTGGATTACGTCGATGGATCAATTTTTTTTTCTGAGTAAGACTAGTCAAAAACTGGTCTTTTGTTTTTTTTTCAATTAAAATTTCCTGCCCTGCTAGGCCTGTGCTCGGATCAAGGGACTGGTATGGAATATTATCCCCATTTTTGGGGGTGGGGTTCCTCCTTAAAATTCCTTCCAGATCTTAAGTGCCTGGCATGACTTTATGGGAGAACCCCACACACTTTTTGAATTTTTTTTTAACTTGGGGCCCCTCCTAAAATTCTTACCATACCTAAAGGGTCTGGTATGACTTTTGGGGGGGAACCTTACAGATAGTTTTTTTTCAAATGGGGTCCCTCCTAACTTTCCTACTAGACCTAAAGGGTCTGGTATGGTTTGGGAGGGGGACCCCATGCTGTGTTTTTTTCTTTTCTTTAAAATAGTTTTTATTATTTTCTTAACTTTCTTTTCATTTACCTATTTTTTTTACATTTATTTAAATAATTTAAAAAAAATAAAAATAAAATTATATTCTGCTCGCTATCATGGAGAGTCGAGCCAAATGCCGCTTGTGTGCAGTCGGGTCGGCTTGCGTCTTTTTTTTATTCTTAAGATTTTTGGCTGTTTGCTCTGTTCACTTCGGCTCAGTTATTCACTCAGCAGCTAAGTGAATAACCCGCCATAATTTCTATATACAGCGGCTCCTTCGGGGGTGACTGCTTCAAACCTTTTTTTTGAGGCTGCATAATGGAATCTTAGTTGGGGAAAAAAGTAGACAAGGAGGTTTGTAAAATTCCCACGCATGACCCTTCGTTATTGTGTCTGTCCAGATCTGTGAAAAATTACAACCTACTGGGCAAAACAGGGTGGGCAAAATCTCAAAAAGGATTTCTGAACTTCCTGACCAGATGAAGTAGCCCTTTTCTTGGACCTCAGAAATTAGGAGAATGTTTTCCAGGGTTTGCAACATTTTTTACCTGGTTTATAGGTTTTGGCTTCTTTACCTCTGTCTTGTGCCATTCTTCTGAAACATGCATTCCTTTCTCTGAGAAGTTCTCTGTCTTGAGGAATGAACCCTGACTTAACCACCAGTAGCCTTGGCAATTGCAGCACCCAAATTCTTCCCAAACAGCAGCTGACCCTGAAATCGTATCTTGCACTATGTCTGTTTTGAAGTGGGTCTGCCACCCAGGGCCTGAGCCAGAGGGTTCTTCCTCCCATAACTGAATTCAACATTATTCTTAATAAAGACCTAATGATATCAATGATTGCTTCAGCCATAAAGTATCTCAGGTCATTAGACACTGCTGACTCAGTATTGTCAACCCATACCTCCGAGGCTTTAGCTGCCACAGTCAGAGCCACTGCAGGCTTACAAGCACCTTCAGCTGTTAGAGATATCTTTTTGAAATCCAGGTCAAACCGTCTGTCCAATATATCTCTGAACCTGACAGCATTTTCAGCAGGAAGGTGACCAGTCTTGCTAATCTCATTAGTGCCGTGTCAACTGCAGGAAATTCATCCAGGTTCTTCACATCTTCTTTCCTAAATGGATAGAGCTTGGAGAAATGGTTATGGAAAGACGACTTTGTATCTACTTGACCTCATTCATCCAGAATGAGATCTTTAATCTCATCCTTGAAAGGAAAGCTGCAGACCTCTTTTTTTCCCTATGTTTCAAGTATTTTCTTTTCCTCTCTGGCTCCTCTTCCCACATGAGCATCTGTCTGACAGCTTTAACAAAAAATGTTACTAGGGTGAAATCAAATTCTTTAAATTGATCATGTTCCTCATCACAGGATGTACCGGCAGAGGGAATGGATACAACTTCTCCATGCTGATCACATGTATCTTATTTAGAAGGGCCCAGCTGTAGGTCTGCAATCTGAGAGGAAAGTTGTACGTTTCTCTTGAGGAAGAGCTTTCTCAGCAAAACTTTTTAGCATGTCCTGGAATACTAGTTTCATCAGTGAAATGACTTGTAAATTGTCTGCCTCTCTGTCCTTGGTTGTCTCAGTAAAGCAGTTTTCGCATGCCGTTTTCCCAGGCAATTCTGAATTAGGGCAAGCCCAACAACCTTTTAAATACGGCTGCGATTGACAAACAAATCATAATATTTAGAAGGCATTTGGCACCTCATGGAAGGTGATTTACCACGTGTTTCTCCATAGTGCTGACGAGAGTAATATCTCTCCCTGGACAGAGATCTGTGCCTGATGGAGGAAGAAGAATCACACTTGTATCTTGAAGGGGATGAAACTTCTCGGCTTGATCTGGATGGACTGTAGTCACCAACAAAACGATCTAGGCAAGAAAACAAATGAACAAAAAAATAAAGAACAAAAATAAATGTTATAGCAAATGATAAAAAGGAGTTAAAAGCACTGCAGGCAGTAGCCTACCTTCTCTGTGTGTCCTGGTCTTTTGGAGGGGTTGGCTTATATGACAGCATCCCTAAGAAAAAGGCAATTTTAGGCAAAAGCTGATACCACAACCACTGTCAGGAACTGAGGCTGCCTGGCCTTGAACCTGGCTCACCCACTGGACCAAGACTAATCAGGTTTTCCACCTTGGATTTTGCTTCTGGACTTGAATCTGTAATAGTTCTGCATACTATAGTCCTGCATACTGAGCTTCTCAACGAGCCTCACCTGCTCCTGCTCTTGTGGCCAAACAGAGTATCTGGCCTTCTATTTGAAGTCCTCCCTGTTTCCTGTTTCTTTGCCAGATTATTGTGCTCCACACATAATCCAGTCTGCTGTATTGTGCTACCTCATTTGCTACTTAGAATCGACTTTGGCTTGTGACCCCAACTACAAAACTCTTCTCTTGCAATCACCCCGGCTTGGGAGCCTGGCTACAAAACCCTTCTCCTGCATTGGCCTTGGCTTGTGACCCCGACACTGATTCTTGTCTAGCGATTCAGACTATTCCACCTCTTATTCTCTAAGAACTGTGCTTAACCTGAAGATTCGAGTCACTGGTCTTCACTCTCTACATCAGGGGTAGCAAACCTCCGGCCCTCCAGCTGTGGTGAACTACAAATCCCATGATGCATCTCTCTTCTGGAGTCATGTCTGTGGCTGTGAGAGTCATGCAAGGCCTCATGGGATTTGTAGTTCCACCACAGCTGGAGGGCCAGAGGTTTGCTACCCCTGCTCTACAGGTATTCTCCTAACAACTACTATAGCAAGAGGCATACCCCATATTGCAGCTATACCTGATCAGTCAAACAGGAGGAGAGCGATGCAGAATTGAAGATACCACATCCTTGGGGAGAGTGTACCATCTGTTCTGGCAGCATATCTGCCATAAATGCCACCATGCAGCTTTAAATAATGGTCCCTCCATTGACTCGCCATCTGTCACGCATGTGCACTGCATTATGCAAAGCCGCATGGGGAAGTCATGTCACGGCTGAGTGTAATGCACAGTGTGCTAAAGGTATATGGATTGCATTACAGAAAGTGCATAAGATGCAAGCTATATCAGATGAGGCTAGAAAAAGGCCAAGAAATGCGTGAACATGTGAATGTCATTCTGGAAATCAAAGAATAGCAACGTGCAATTGGAGAGGAAATTAAAGATAACCACGTGGTAGCATTACTGCTATGCAGACTTACAGAGTCATACAGTCATATTAACGCTCTAGAAACCAGACCTGAGCAGAAACTAGCAATAAAATATGCCAAAGGAAAATGAATCGATGAATATGACAGTAGGAAAGAAAATATGCACAATGAAGAAAACGAGAAAGCCCTTAAGGTGCATGAGAGCGCAAAGCAAAACTAAGCAAGCAGAGAATGTTTTCACTGTAAAAAGACTGGCTAGCTGAAAAAAGACTGTTTGATCTGGAAAGCCAAGCAGAGAAAGCAAGAAGCATCTACAAGAGATAAAGCTAAGGCAGTCACAAAGGAAAATGCAGACACATCAAGGAGTGCTACCTTTAAAGTAACTCAGAACAGTACACCACGCGGATGGTGTATTGACTCAGATGCAACGAGTCACATGACATGTGATAAGATCTTCTTCACAGAAATTGATTTCAGTGCAAAAGACAACGTTTTCCTAGCAAATGGGAAAAGTAATACTCCAGGAGGTAACGTTCAAGGGTTCTTGAACTGCATCACACAGTCAGGGGACAAGCAGAGTATCCTCATGAAAAATATACTGTATGTTCCCGGCCTAGAAGGAAGCACTCTATCAGTGAAAACCCTTGCTATTATCAGTCTCACAGTTCAATTCCGAGGTGATGAATGTGCATTATGAAACAATAAGCAAATCCTTGCAAAAGGAAAATTGGATAAACACCTATACAGACTCATCACCGCAGACGAACAAGTCAAGACAGCCACTCATAATCCACACAACAAATGTATCCACCTACGGCACAGAGGACTAGGGCATCGAAACCCAGAAGCCATAAAAGACATTATAAAGAGAGGCTTATCAGAAGATATAACCATACTGCCCTTCCAAATGCTCATGACATGCAATGCTGTATGGAAGCAAAGGCCACACGTACCCCACTTCCACAGGCCACTCAAAGAAAGACCACCCCCCCTTTGGAGCTCATACACAGTGACTTGTGCGGACCAATGAAAACTCCCACATCAGGCGGGAACAGATATCTACTGACATTCATTGATGATTATTCCAGGTACAAAACAACTTATCTGATGAAGCACAAGAATGAGACATCAAAAAAACTTCAAGAGTTTGTAGGCATGTCCAGCAACAAATTCCAATGAAAACCAGGAATTATAGGCACCGACAATGGAGGGTAATACATCAGTAGGGAAGTGGAATCTTATATGAAGAAACAAGGTATAGTACACAGACCACCACACCATACGCTCCTGAACAAAATGGTGTAGCAGAACGGAAAAATTGCACTGTTATAGAAATGGCCAGATGCATGCTGTCAGACGTCAACATACCTAAGAGATACTAGGGGAGAAGCAGTCATGAATGCAACATACCTACAGAACAGACTACCATCAAAAGCCATTGAAAGTACCCCATTTGAAATGTGGCATGCATCGAAGCCTAGCCTGGGGCACATCAGAGTGTTTGGATGTAAAGCTTATGCATATATTCCCAACGGGAAGTGATCCAAGTTGGAGAACACAGCCATTGAAGGTATTCTGGTGGGCTATAGTGAACAAAGTAAGGGATATAGAATCTTCCACCCAAAGCTGACAAAGTGACAATAAGCCGCAGTGTTTATTTCAATGAAAACGCATCTCCAGAAACAATGATCCCGGGAAGTTGTGAAGTTAATTCGCCCAGTGAACCAGCAAAGGAAGATGAGCAAAGTGAAGCTGCACAGGAGTCAGAGCCAGAAGTGTGACTCACAATGGATAACTCAAATTCCATGTTAAATTCTGCTGAACAACCTGAAATTAGAAGATCCGATCGTGCAACAAAGGGAATACCACCCTGCAAGCTGTCATAAACTGCTAAGACAAATAGCATATTCAAACCAACTTCGGTGGATGACATAGAAAAATTACCAAAACGGGAAGCCAATCAATGGGGAAAGGCAGCAGAAGATGAAATAAAATCACTCCAAGAAAATAAAACCTAGACACTCACGGAGCTCCCCCGTGATCGCAAAACTATAGGAAGCAAATGGACTTTTGAGGTGAAGCTCGATGCAGAAGGAAATATTCACAAATACAAGGCCAGATTAGTTGCCAAGGGATAATACAAGAAATTATGATGTTTCAGACTACGATGAAACTACATGGAGCAACCACCAGGGTTTGATCAAGGACACAACCTCATGTGTAAACTCCATTAAAGCATCTACGGACTCAAACAATCTTCAAGAATGTGGAATGAGAAAGTGAATGAAATACTCACAAACGAGGGATTCACAAGAAGCAAAGCAGATCCCTGCCTTTATTCCAGGAATCAAGAAGACAGATGGATATACATCCTAATTTACATTGATGACATTATAACCTGTTTTGAACAAGGGGACTATAGTCAACTAGTTCACAAACTAAAGCAAAACTTTGAAATTAAAGAGCTAGGAAACATCAGTCACTATCTGGGAATTCCAAAAGAGACAGAAGAAGATGGAAGCTAACTTCTTAACCAAAGTCAGAAAATTGCAGGAAATTTGAAACAATTCCAAATGCATGACAAGATGCAAAGGAAGTAAAAAAACACCTATGGAACCAGGCTACCAAAAGAGCAATGAAGCAGAAAACTTGCTACCCAACAATGACATCTACCGCAGAGCAATTGGAAAGCTACTATACATTGTTACTGTGACAAGACCAGACATAGTGGCAATAGTTGGTATACTCACTAGCAAAGTTGCAGCACCCTGCAGCGTGAATGGAACACATTAAAGAGGGTAATACAATATTTAAAAATAATAATTTGGATGAGGCTACGCCAGCAACGTCAAATCCAAAACTAGTTGGATATGCGGATGTTTATTGGACAGAGACTGCACAGACCACAAATTCACAAGTGGTTACATCTTCCAATATGGAGAAGGAACTATAAGTTGGTCTAGCGGAAAGCAAACAAGTGTTGCACTTTCCCTCAACTAAAGCTGAATACAAAGCAGCCCACTCTAATGCAGGCTCATGCAGCCAATTCAAGTGAGCAGCTGTAAGGAGAAACGCCCAGTTTTCTTAGAACGATCGAGCGCAGGAGTCCCTGTAGATGATCTACTATATATGTTTCCTGTTTGATGCTGTAATCCTGTATGCAACGTTCATCTAAGCAAGTCAAAACTTAATTTAGCATTCCTCAAGACCTTAGTGCTTCATCTAAAGACATAACCAACAATAGCTCGTCTGGCCAGTAAGGCTGCACTGTCACAACAATTTAAGAAAGGAACCTCAGATTACTACAAAACTGATTTGTGACTGATTTTCTGATAAGAGAAATATAATGTAGCTAAGTTTCTGTGTAGTATGGAGACTAATTATTAGAATATCAATTGGCAGCTTTCCCATGTTCACTCTATTGACAAGTAAACAAATTAATATTATTGGAAAACAGCCTTGAAAATTAGTTTGTGTCCAGCATGAATTAAGGAAATACTTCCCTGCTGACATTACATTACAACCCAATACGTTTATTCAGTCACTGAGCTATCTTTTTTAATCCGGACATTTGCACATGCAGAGGAGTATTCTTTGTGTAAAAAAAAATAGAAAAGGATACTCCTTGAGGCAGAATCCGTATAACTACATGTTTCAGGCCATGGCCCTTGGTCAGGTGGTTACAAGTAATCACATAGATGAGAACCTCAAATTACAGCAAGTCTACATTCCAGAAGCATGCATGTATTTCACATCATTTATATATTCAGCTGCATTTGCAAGCACAGGTCAAACTGCAGTGAGAATGTATAACAGTAGCTGTATTGGTTGTTGTTGTATTACTTCTTGGACTGTCGTTCTCCACTCGCCTAGTGCTTTTAAGGCAAAGTCCTTTACCTCCGGAAAAGAGACTGCATGCTGAACTTCTCCTTAACAAACTCTTGCATATTGTTGCTGTCAAATCTGTTTAACCAAAACATTTTTATGCAGGGCTCATTTTATTTTTTTTGAGACGTGTAGCGTTTTCTTGTGGTGGTATTTCATAACCACATGCAATTTTTTTTTTCTTATAACATATTAATATATAAAAGTAAAAAATACTTGAATTTAAAAAAAACCTGTTATAAAACATCAAATAAAAATGTCAACCCACGAAATTATGCCTTTTTTGGAATGTAGACACTTCAAAGTGTCCTGAATCATTGCAGCTGTTTTTTGGAAATGAAAAAACATGTTGGTATAGAGGGGGTTAAAAAATGTAGCTTGGTAATGTTGCACAAGGTACAAAAAATGTACAGATCACACAGGAGGAGAAGGGGTTATTGTACAGGTCACATACAGTGAGAGGATGGAGATGAGGGGGTTAATGTACACATGTGCAGGATAAGGGAGGTGAAGGGCATAATACACACATCAGAGCAGAGGCAGAATGGAGAAAACATAAGCAGGAGAAGATGGGGTGAAAGAGTTAAAAATTATTTAAATACTTTATTTTGCTGCAACTTCAGCTTGTTTTTACTAAAAAAAAACCTCATCCATTTATGACTTCTTTTACTCTCCCCTGTCTCTGATGTAGGAGGAAGGGGCTGACTTAGTAATTACTATGTGATTTTTGTCGTTACCGCAGGGCACAGACTAGGTCTGATAGTCAGAAGAATCCTGCTTGAAATCTGTGAAACCCAAACTTAGCAGCGAACCCTATTGTAGTCTATAGGGGGCAATCCTGATGCTGAATTCAGGCCATTTTCAATTATAATAACCAAGCTATTGTCAAGAAGGCATGGGGAGATGGCTACTGTCCTGGGGGACATTTAACAAAGCAACATTTTTTAAACATTTTTTTAAGTAGCACACAGTGGACATAGAGGGCCTTTTAAGGGTGACATGGGAAAAACAATTACTTACCTTTAAGCGGCATGTGGTGTTACAGAACCATCATATTCTGGCATCCCAAATTTTGGATGTGTAATTCATATTTTTAACTTTTACATTTAGGGGGTTATTCACAAAGCTGCCGAGTGCAGTCGAGTGAATAACCCAGCCGAAGTGAAGTAAGCCGAACGCTGTTCGGCTATTAACTTCAGGCTTGTACGGCTGAAATCAGGTGCCACTATCACAAACTTTTTACAACATGGATTGATAGCAAATCAATGAAAATAGTTTGAAAAAACACAAAAAAAGTAAAAAAATTAATATTTGTAAAAATTTAAATAAATAGTAAATTTAAAAAAATTAAGATTTTTTAAAAGAAAAAAAACAATGACCCCCCCCCCAAAACAAACAAACAGTTGGGTGGAGCTAGCAGTGACAGCCTTCTAGCAGGTCCTGGCCAATGAATAACAAATGGCCTGGACTCCACCTAGTTGTTATTGTTTAATGACAGATCAGCATCCCCGGGTCATTTGGGGACGCTGATCTGTCATTACAACTGGGCGGCCTGGCTCCGCCCAGCTGTCATTTGCGAGGCGTACGGCCGGCCTTCGGGCTCGGCTGAGCCACTCACCCGCCTTCGGCACTGTGCGGGCTATAGTGAATACCCTGTACAGCAGTCTTCGGTTTAACTAAACCGAAGGGCTCCGGTGGCCAAAGAGAGCTGAAGGATTAGCCGAAGCTACGCTTGGATCCTTCGGTTCCTTTGTGAATTACCCCTTTAGTTTTAGATTTAGTCTAAATACAGCAGCAACGTTTTAAAGTAGTGTAAGTTGTGAGACATCCTTTTCTTTTATCAAGTGATAATAGGCCTGAAATGAAGTAGCAGCCACAACAGACCTAAGAGGAAACTTTACTCCTAAAAAATAAATAAAGAAGAAGCACTACATTTTGGATAAATTAGCCAACAGCACAGCAGCTCAATAGTATAGTTTGTGAGCTTCTTTTTTCACAGTACCAGACTGCATTGTCTTAAAATGTATAATATTAGTAATCAGTATGTTAAATTCAGTTATAATAAATTATGACAATGATGATACATACAGTGTTTATCAAACTTGTGACCACACATATTCTGGAGGTAACTTTCCAAAGTTGATACTCTTTCACTAAAGCTGAATTATATAAATCATGGAAATTAGATCCTCATCATACTAATCATTCTCATTTATCTCGTTGAGTGGCAAATTATTATTTGGATGTATACACATGATTCAATATGTATATAATCACATAGGAGAAAATCCTATAGCCAGGGGGGAAGGTGTCAGAGCACAATGAAAACCAGACAAGCAAAAGGTGCTAGTTAAAATATTTATTAAGAACAGTGTCCACAGGAGCAAGCAGAATCTTAAACCGGAACAAGCCAGAGTCAGGAGCCGGAGTGGGTAGTCGTCCAAGCCAGGTCAGGAACACAGAGATCAGCGTCAGGAACAAGCCAGGAGCAGGAGCCAGGAAATCAGCGTAGTCATGAACAAGCCAGGAGCAGGAGCCAGAGGAGAACGTCAGCCAGGATCGAGTCATACACGGAATCAGGATACTCAGAGCAGCAGGAATGCACTAGCAGGAAGACCACGCAAGAACAAGGTCAGACTGGACTGAGTGATATATATTTATAGGGTGAGTGGGGTGACATCATCCCTCAGAGACAGGAAACTCCCATCTGACATACTCAGATGATGCTCTACTATCATCTGAGGGATGCCTGGGATAAGAGGGACCCTGGGATTAGTGATCAACGCTCCAGAGTCTGCTTCATGCAAGGACAGAAACAGGTGAGTAAAATGGCAGCCAAGCCAGAATGCTGCAAACCAGTTAAGTCAGGGTGGAACCCTGACAGAATGGCGACAGCAGCAAAAATTAAGTTTAGAATTCTATGGTCATAGGCTAACCACCCTTTCACAGATCTGGGAAGCTTGAAAAGGGGTAGAGGTGCTGCCACATGAAGAAATTAGGTGGCAAGCCTTGCTAATGTGACCTCTACAAATGGTGACGAAATGGTAAAAACAGCCTCCAATTTATGAGCGGGCAACACATCAATCAATGTTGAAATGTTCCTTTGGCAGCTCATGTTTCCAGCTTATATATATATATTGTATGCTATGTCTGTGGATGAAAGATTTCCCTTTTAAGTGGATGTGATAGAAGGGTCAGGGGGTGTGTCCGAGCATGCTGCCCGGGGTATAAGATTGATCTTGAAGTTTGACCAGTCAGACCTGCCGTCCTTTGAGAACGTCAATTGATGAAACGCGTCAGTGCGGGTCTTTCGGAAGGCACACGCTCAAGAGTAGACAAAGTATTTACTGTTACCGGCCGGCTCCTGCAATTTTTAACTGTGAGTTACTTATTATCGTATTCGAATAAAAAACCCTGAGGGTTTCCTTTTTGCCTTTTGATGATGGAATATTGGTGATGAGCGTGGTAGAAGGAGCAAATTATGAAGGGGGAAGACATTGACGATTTCCTTGATTTTCATGTAGTTTAGGGCCTGGGCTTGTCCCACATAAACATTTTTGCACTCATCATCACTATTTTTTTTAATGTTAACCATGTTTTTTAAACCTCCCACATGCCCAGTCCCTGTGTGCCAGCTTGGCACTTCAACTGCTTCCACACCAACTGGCAAAAATAGCCCCTTCCCTCTAAATCAGGTCCTCGTGCACATTATTACAAACTACACAAACACAGTATACAGCTATAATCTAATGGCCAAATATTGTGCCAACAGGTTTGATCCTGCTAGAAGTGGTCCTTTGTAGTCTTTACTTCCCCCAACAAAACTTTGTAATTATCCCAGATATTGGACATCTGCATGGGAACTTAATAAAACTTTGCACTTTTGGATTTTGAATTATTGCCTAGCAACTTTTTTTTAATTCAATAAACAAGGTTAATGCTTGAGTGAATACATTTGCATCACACATGGATGCTGAGTATAAAACTTATCAACTAACCCAAGTGTGTATTCTCTGTGGAATAACATAGCTGATTAACATACAGAAACAGGCGGAATTGATAATGCATAACGATTTCCAACTTTGGTTATTAAAAACACAATAATCACTTAACACGCTAATGACAAACAAAAGCACTTGTACTGACTTAGTGACTTTTGTAATGTGTTCGTGCATGGCTGGCATGGAATTAAAAGAGAACTCCAGTCAAAATAAAAATATTCATTATTCTTACATAACATCAGCACTAATGGGCCTGTTTCTAAAATAACAAAGTAAAATGGGACAGGACAGAAGTGTAACATTTACAATTTCCATTTACTTTTCTAGTTTTATTTGGTTGATTATGAATACTAATAAGTCAATAAATGTGAAAGTTGAGGGGTACAGGGTGTGTAATAAGGATTCGCAAGATTCTCTATATCTACTTTAGTGGGCAAATCTGTCTAGGTTCAAGAGATGTTCAGCAAACGCCCCCCAAAAAAAGAGCAAATTTCAAACTGTAATAAAAACCCCATAGACGTGAATGGGAGATGAATGTTGAAAATCAATTCCCCCCATTTCAAAGCTAATAGGCAAGGGATTGTACAACAAAAAGCATGGGGAGCTGTGCACTGCCTGGGAGAACAAGGACAATTCAATAAACATTTCCTAAAACACAGTTTAACAGGGAGCTGCACATTTAAAAAGGCTTAAAGGGTAACATTAAAAAAACACAGTTCCTTCAAATAATATGCTTGGGAAGCCCTTAACCTGTTTGTAAAGTGGCGTACCTTAAAGCAAGATGACATTTAGCAAGAGAAAATACCATTTGAATTGCCATAAAATGACAATAAATAACTACTTCACTCAAATAGCATGAAAACAAATGGGCAGAGAGAGTCCCATGACATCACGGGCACTCCGCCCATTTGTTTAAATGCCATTTGAGAACAGTGAGCTGTCATGGCATGAAAATAAATGGGCGGAGCAAGTCCTGATGTCACGACTCACTCCTCCCACTTGTTTACATTCGGGCCAGTCCTGTCATTTTGAGGTTAGGAGTTCTGCGATAGCGGTCAGGTCTGCAGGCCTTTTTTTATTTGGGCGAGTCAGCGGGCGACATTTATTGTGATTTATGTTGGATTACATCGCTGGATGATGTGATTGACGTGATTCCCAAATGCGGGAAAAAAAAAAAAAGTAGATACAATCTCAAATGAATGATGAATAACAGCTGGTTGTAGGCTGTTTGCTGAAATGTGAGAAAGAGCATAGAGGATTTAAACGCAACTTCAGATGTCAAGATGATGCTCTATGGTTAGGCACCTGTGCACATGAAACTTTTACGAGATCTCATCTCTTGTGCACCCTTAGTTTTGGATTTAATAAAGCAGTTGCTTCGATATGCCAGTGAGTCATCATTCATTATGGAAACCTCCATTTTTTTTGCATATATCTACTGCTAGCAAGCAAAAAGTTTATATGCAAAAAGTTAATTTAAAAAAAAATGCTTTAAAAGCGGTTTAAACATACCCGTCTTCGCCGCGCGCTCGGGTGGCCGCAAAGAATCTTGAGAAATTCTAGATGCACTGCATGACCAGTTCTGATTTTCGTCCGGGAGACGAGGAGAGACGCTTGGTAAGTCTATGGACGCGTGCACCCGCATGCAGACACCGTGGGACAGGAAGTGCAAGCAAGGACAGAGGAGTCAGCGCTGGATCGGACACCCGCCGCAGCGCTGGAGAGAAGGCTGAAAAGGACAGGAAAGAAGAGGAAGATCGCATTAAGAGACATCATTTAAGGTAAGTGCTTTAATTAACAATGGGGGGAGGGAAACAATTATCCTTTAATGTCACTTTAACATAGCTTTAGCGGGCAAGCATGGACCAACTTGGAGCAACATTCATGTTGTTGTTGTGGCTAGTTTAGGCTATTGCAGTTAGCAATAGCCCACTATATGCTGAGTTTTGGGTCACCGGATGACATTAGTATATGTCCTCCCGTGACCCTAAAGGGAACTATGGGCAAAAAAGTTTGCCCCATAGTTCTCCTTTAAGGACAACAGTGGGGGGTGTTTACTCTGTTCAGGGTGATGTGTTGTATTCAACATAACGGTTCCCCATCAGGTCCGCTTCTATGTGGAGGGAAGGCCCCTTCTTTAGATGTTAAGCCGAGATGCTTTGAATGATGGTTTTGAGTTTTTGAGTCCATGCTTGAAAAAGAGCCTTTAAGTCAAATGGACCTGCGCTATGGTAATTAACCTCCACCCAGCTGCTGTGTTCATAATGCGTGTGATAGACACACATGTTAATTATATATACACAAAATTTAAGTCACAATATTTTGCTTTGTGATGTGATTGGATTATTTTGAAGCATGGAGCACTTCAGTAGTTTACACATCTTTTTCAATTATGTATATGAACAGTTTTTTCTGATCAAGGACATTTATTCATATTTGTACACTTAACAATAGTCACAATATGTTGCAATTTGATGTGATTGGTTTATCGTTATGATTTTATATTATATTGATTACTGGATTGCATCATTCACTTGAGCACAGTGCAATTTTGTGTATATATTGAAAAAGAGCCTGTTTAATCACTTGAAATGCCACTTTAAACTTTTTTTTAGGAGAATGTTTTAATATGCTGCTACTATAATATGCTATTTTAAAATGCTGCTATTATAATCATAAGAAAATATGGTTAATAAGTCCTTTTGCACAGATGATTTTTACAATACTTGGCCTTTTTTCTTACCAGATTCCACAGTCCAACAACCTACTGCTAGTGGAGACCAGCGATCCAGTACTGCAGTCCCGGCCTGCCACTGACTGGCCTTGTTTCTGCCCCGTCGTGATTACACCATACCACCATTGAAATCATAAGGACTTATGAGGAACCCTCTAATGCACAGCCAATGGGAAATTTCCACAACACCGGGCAAAAAAAAAAAAAAAAGAACCTTCCCACTCTGCAGTCCTGCAGACTCGAGTCACAACAAATTACATGGCCCAGTATTGTGGGGGAGTCTAGCCAGAGCAAACCTTTACATGATTACTCTTTATACATCTAACAGGAAATTGCCTAAATGTTGCTAATGCTGAATATAAATATATTATTCAAAACAGAATTCTAAATGATGGATTGTTCCTGTGATTTCTCAGAACATAGTCTGCTTGTTCAAATATCATTATCTATTCCATGTCTGCTAACAAACTATTATGGTAAGTAATGTTTTTGTTGAGTCTGGAGTTCAGCTTTAAGTTTATTAAATTCCACAGCTAGTGTCTATGATCTCCTGTAGAGTGACTGAAGATGTGAAGTCGATACCGCTATGGGGAAGGATGACTGAGCATGAGGGAAGATGCAGTTCAGCTACAGCTGGAGTACCAAAGGTTGCCCATTTCGATGATAGATGCTGTGTATATGACTATTGAGTAGCTTGCATTAAGAATTTAGGTTGAATCTAATAACAGCTTAATTCCTTCAACGCAGGCAAGCACACATAATAACAACTGCAATCAATAGAGTCAAATAAGAGTTTGTCTGTTCAACAAGCTAATAGACTGTATTCAAGGAAGAATACAGTGCTTACCAAACACAAAGCTGTATTTTAGAAATCAGAAATTGCTGACCATTTTGAAATACGGTTTCACTAGAAAATACTGCAATTAAAACATGCAAATATGAAAAACAGACTAGAGAGAATGGGCCAAAATGCTTTAGAGTATGATGTGGAATTATCCCTAAGAGCCCATTCACACCAATTGCGGTGCGTTCCAGAGCGCCAGCTGCTGGAACGCACAGCCATCGCTCACAAAACTTCCCCCTTCGTTATGGGGCAGGAGGGGGCATGGCGGTGCATTGAAGTCAATGGCACCGCAGCCATGCCTCCCCCGCTCGCAGTGCGATCGGACGCATGGCAAAACATTGCCTGTGTTCTGGTCAACTGCAAACACAAAAAATGGTGCATGCTCTATATTTTGCATTCACAGTGGACTGGAACGCAGGCAATGTTTTGCCTTGCATCCGATCGCACTGGGGGGGTGGGACTGGACGTGGCTGTGGAGCCATTGACTTCAATGCACCTCCATGCCCGCTCCCGCCCCAGAATGAGGGTGGAAGTTTTGTGAGCGATTGCTGTGCTTTCAGGCATGCTGCCCCCCAATTGGTGTGGAACGCCCCCCAATTGGTGTGAATGGGCCCTTAATGTGGGCCTTGGATGTACGAAAGATGCAGTTATTGCTATTTCTGAACAATAGGACACATTATATAGGAATGACAGTCTCACATGGGAGACTTCTTTAACATAACACATTATTTTTCTGTAAAAACTGTATCCTTTTCCCAAAGAGTATGGGAATGATGTTTCCTTACCTAGCTTTCATTTGAACTCACCCTCTTAGAATTCAATTTATCAGCCTAATTACCTAGTAATTCCTGTCTCCCAGATAGGATATTTAAAATGTATGTTAAGCCAAATCTTTTGGTAGGGAAGGTTTAAAAACCTCTGTTAAGTTTTTTTTTTTGCTTTTGCTGTCTGTGTCCATTACCGGGATATTTCCTTTTACTTGCTGTCCCAGAGACACAGCAGGAAGTAAAATGAAAAAACTCCAAAGCAAGATAATAGCTTATTTTAGTTGTCACCAGAACAGGTCGCTCCCCTGGGAGATTTTTCTTTACCTCCTGTTCATTTGTCAACTCAAACATCTTTTTTTCTCATCACTTACTGTAGCAGGAACAATGATTACCAGGATAAACAGAAGTGAATTTCTTCACAGTGACAGTGACAGTGTCCATGTGATAGTGATAGCAATCTATACAATAGGGATGATAATACAATCAACTCTCCTATATATTTTTCTTGTAAATAATGCACCACCAAAACTGTACTTGAAACCCCTTATGAAATATATGGTAAGGGACATAAAAAAATTGGGTTTTTAGTTACGTACAATGTTAATCAAGCTTAATTTCTTTATTCTTGTTTATCTAAAAGCAATTCCACATGTAGGCACCCAAAATATACATATACATATAACATATAATATATTATATAACAATATAAAATAAAAACGCATAGACCATTCCAAACTAGAAAAAGTACATAATAATATAGCTCAGCAGATGCTATATGTATCTCTTTTTCACATTAAAGTATCACACATTCTGACAATGCAGGCTACAAAAAGAGGGTTTAACCCATTAATGTGCAGATCCTTTGTTTTATCTGTATAGAACTGTGCAATATTAAAAGTCACACAAGTCAAGTTCTATTTGAACCAGAAAAACAAATGAAGCGTCTTGCATCAACACCTGATAAGAGCCTCTTGTTCTATATTGTAGAGAATGCTCCACACAGCATTATTTGTAATCCTTAGTATTGCATACAAAGAAAACTCTTCAACACACAGTCCTTCAGTGTGATAAAATGTCTTGAATAAATACCTCATAAGAGCACATTGACTGGTGTTCTGAAAAGTACTTCAACATGTAATGCACATGGCAGTATTTGTATTCCTTAGAGTTATATATATGGAATACTCTCTAAAATAGCAACCTTAAAGGAGAACTATGGGGTCTATTCACAAAGCTGCCGAGGGCAGCCAAGTGAATGACCGATCAGAAGTGAAGTGAGCCGAACACCGTTCGGCTATTCACTTCAGGCTGGTACGGCTGATTTCAGCCGTATATCGGCTGAAATCAGCCGTACATCGGCTAGCTTCGTGTGGCTTCGGATCAGCCGAACATGCTCAGCATGATTCTTTAATAGTTCTCCTTTAAGGCTGACAGTCCAACTAACTTTTCTACTTTCATAAGGCAGCCTGTAACTTTGCATATTATCTTACCTACACCTACTGGCTTGCAACAATATAAACATTGCTGTACCTCAGAAATGATGGAGCTCAAAACAAAACACAGCGTACAAGATACACATCTCTCGTCCATGTACCTTTAAGGAGGATTGGACTACCTCCTGGCAAACCTGTACCCAATTCATCCTTTGCTATATATGCTCCAAGATGGAGTCTCCCATAGATTAGAGTTCAGACCACACTACATTTTGTTTAGTGTGCACTTGCCAATCCAGCAACTGCAAAAAAATGTCCTCAATCTTTTTTGCTGGTTGCTTGAGAGTGCTTGTTGCTCGAATGCTGGAAAATTGGGAGTTTACTGTATCCAGACAGTTTGGTTTTTTTTTGCAGGCTGGCTGGTGAGTGTACTGGAAAATATTTGCTTTTGTACTGTTTAGAGCCCTTCCATGTGCACCTTACTTTAAAGCTAGTTATTAATTGATGAGTGCATTTGCCATTTGTTTCACTTTTTCAAATATATACACACAGTATATACTAGAGGTGCACCGAAATGGAAATTTTAAAACCGAAACGAAACCGAAATAAAAAAAATGTCAGGCCGATACTGAAAATGTTTTTTATTTTTTCAAATTTTTTAAATATTTTATTTTATACTGTCGAGATGGATCTCGAGGGGATATATTACTATGCGCTCCTGGCATCCGAGGAGCCGCAGCACTGCCGTCAGTTGTTTCAAGGCTTCCCCAGAGCAGACCTGTTAGAATACATCCGCAGGGCCCACAGTTTTATGGATGTGACTGGTTGTCCTTTTGAGGATATTCATACCCTAATCACTATCTGTAGCGAGCTAGCTCTGAGGGGTGATGAGGGTGATGATTTCTCCCCTTCGTTTACCCTGTCGCAAGTTATGTCGCTGGTGTGGTTCCTAGAGGATGATCCCGCCGGGTTTTCTGCACACTACTCTGAATGCCCACCTGAGGACTTGTTGAAATATATTGAGGCGGTTGAGACCCTTATTGACCGGGGGGTTGTTGTAGTGACACTTGCCAAACCCTTGCTCCAGAGGTGGTCTGACATACGGTCTAGACAGTCTAGCCCCTTTACCAGAGCCCGATAGTTACCAGAGCCCGATCAAGGTTAACCATGTTGCAAATAAACTGTGTGCATAGAACCCTATCCTGTGTGGGCATATTAATTTGGTCATCCTGCGTGGGTACCTGCATGTGGTGTGAGGACGCCTGTGCATGGTACCCTGACAACTTTTAGGGGCTTTGGGGAAATATTAGACCCCTGATATTTCCCTTTTAAAATAGAAAAAGAGATTGGGAACACAAAATCCTCAATCTCTTTTTTTGTGTCCCCTCTTATCAATGAACATGAATCCTCTATGAGTGTTCCTGTTCATTGATAACATGAGTACATTGTTTGTTTACTATAACCACAACTATGAATGAACAGGAGGAGATGTAGATCACTCCCATTCATTCATAATTGAGGATATAGTTAACATACCATATCCTCAATTATGTACAAACACTCAGCAATCACTGATTGCTCTTCTCTCTGACATGCTGTCACAGGAGGCTGATCGAGCGGTGTAGAGAGGAGAGCTCAGCCTCCTGTGACAGCGCTGTCTCCGTCCACACACCGCTCTGCCGGACTGTGATAGGCGGCAGAGCGGTGGGGGAGCAGACGCCGGCCGCTCACAGCGATCTCCACCACAGCGCTCGGCCGGCTGTCACTTTCTCTTCTCCCCGCTGGGACATAGAGCAGCGCCCAGCGGGGAGGAAAGAAATCACGGATGCGCCTATGTATTGGCAGGAAAATGGCACTTTCGGCATTATGCCAAAAGTGCCATTTTCTGGCCGATATGTTTCGGCGGCCGATATATCGGTGCATCCCTAGTATATACAGTATTTTATTAACTAGTCAATCATTGAAAAATATTTATTTGGATAAGGTATTATTGTTTTGATTCATTTGGAATCATTGAAGCAGTGTTATCCAGCTCTCCAATGTGGATCCCAACTATCTCCCCCTTCCTGCTCTTTAGCCCTAATTGACATGCATGATGCACAGGGAGGAGTTTTGAGTATCCACATTGAGTTCGCAGGAAATGGGCAGTTGCTTGGATTTGTGATGTTTGTGCCACATGTTGCTTTTACCAGGGAGTTTTGGGGGGGAATTTTGCTTGCTACATAAGCAGACCTGCTTTTAAGCAGCATTGCTTTTAGATGAACAGTGATAAAGATATAACTTTTTAATACGGCTGAACTCCGTGATAAGCAGATATTCTAAAAATGCAAGAGGCATGTGTATTCCTACATAAATGTTAGTGTGCTTTGTGTATTTCATAGAGATCAGTGCAGTAATCCAGTGTGAGGCCAGTGTTTTTGCTTCAATCATTGGCTGTAGGACCAAAAAAACAATGACATCAGGCAGGGCCAGCTGCTACAACTAAAAGTGATCTGGCCAGCTGTACAGCTACCCAAATTTCTTGTGTTAGTCATGATCATGTCCCCGTGCAGTGGTTTTCAGGTCCCCCTCTCCTTTGGGGGGCCTGCGACCATGGCACATAGTGTCAGGATGAAAAGTGGGAGCAGACTAGGGAACTTCCATTCCCTGATATGCCCTGTAATTACTGAAGCATAAATGCTGCTCTCATTCCTGTGCTTGATGGTTTGTGTTGGATGGCAGGAAAGACATCAGAGGTCTAATCGACCCCTGATGCCTCCATAAAGGTGTTAAAAAGGCAAAAAATATTAAACAAAAATACAATTTTTTAAAACCAACCCTTTTGCCCCTGACATCTGAGTCTAATGAAACATAAGGCATGTGCAGTGCAGCTACTGGTGTGAATGCAGCCTAAATGGCAGACTGCGGTAAAGACACAAACTGGGTGACCTTTCTGTCAAGACTGCGATTTGGACCATTGGACCCACTTACATTTTTATTGACTTCCCCTGGCCTAAACATTTGTGGTAATTATGTGTATATCTTTGATTCACCAGTTTGATAATTACAGACGTTTATATATTTACAGAAAGAAGCTGAGGATAGTTACTATAAAATTGGTAGTCAAAAATGAATACAATCAAGGATTGTCAAGATTCACAGCGCAGAATGTAACAAGATAAATGTATTTTGAATTATCACCCATGGCTTTGAGGTGGGCTAGTGGAGAACTCACAAAAGAAAATGAGCACGCTAGCAATAATAAACACGATGGTAGGACAATGTTGGATTACATTGTCATTAAATTCCACCCTGTTTTAGAGCTGGTAGAATTATTCTATATAATTTTAATTGTGCCCCGGATAGCAGATAAATCTGACAAAATTTCTAGTTATTCTCTACTTTACTCTTCCAAAGCAAAAAGAAAGTTTTGTTTGGAAATACAGATACAGATTACCAAAGCAATTGGGGTTAATCAGACTAATATAATAATACTCTCTTCCCATGTGCCCAACAAGAACCCACCTGGTTTACATTTGCATTATTCACTAAGCATCAGATATAATGTATAGCTGATTGCACCATAATATAGCAGAAATATCATACAGTAAGCTGCTGGTAAGGGCACAGAGATGTATTGGTGGTATCCCTTCTGAAGCTACCATTAAGGTATAGGTGCCATCATATACATATGGGCGCTACTTCTTCCCTAGATTAAGATGGTGGAAAGTTCTTTGGCAATACAGTAGGTTGTGGATACCCATCATCCAGCCCCAACATTATTCAGATAATAGCCCCAATGGCCTAGATTTTCTGTGGGTTTTACATTTGTGCATTTCATATATTGGGAAGAACAGTGTGTATCCTGAGCTCACTGGTGTGGATATGGTTCATGAAAGGATCATTTGTTGACTGAATATTCATGCACATGAGCAGAGATGAGTGAACCAAGCTGCATAGCTCGAGATAAGTTGATGTTTGTTCATTAGCCGCTCAGGCACCCAGGTCAGAAAGAGTCCTCAGTCCTGAATAAACCCTGACCAGTGTGACTTGGAGCTTCCACAGAGTCTCTTCTTCTGGTTTCTGGGGGTCAACAGAGGTCCATGAGGAGTAAAAGGAAGTTAAATACAGCTATAATAGATGCACGAAAATCATAATTTACAGAAGTTTCAGAAATATGTGTAAATATTGGATGGCATATCTCACAAATTATGTTAAAAGAGGGTGATCATTCAACAAAAAAGGATCATGTCCTTTGCTTTTGAATGTAATAAAGAAAGAATTTGTACGTATAACTTAGCAGAAAATTTAGAAAATGTAAGCTGTAAGAAGCAGAATCCTTCTTATTCACTATAAACAAATATAACCTTTGAAGATTAACCTGCTAACATGAATATTTAAAAGTCAGGACTAAGAATCAGCCACACAAATATCTTCTTCTAAGACTGTCTCTTTACTTCACATTTGTGTAGATACTCTTAGCTTTATCCAGGCAAGGAGCTGATTAATTGATATCTCAGTGCCCTGTAGATTTTGTTTTTAAATGTCACAAGAACAATTTGCAGTGTGTCATTGGCCTTAGGGTCACATGTATTCTTGCACTTCATAATTTAGAGGAAAAAAAATGTAATTTAACTGGAACGTGTTATATTTATGCTTTACGATGATCACTTGCAAGTTAAGCAAATAAAAGATATTTTGCACAAAGTATTGTAAACAATCCCTTTTGTAATGCAACTTTCTAGAGAGGAAATTGATAAAGGACTTAACACCCCCTAAATTATACCAGTGGGCTCTACTTTATAATGTGGCCCTTAGGCATAGTGTGCCTTCTCACATCCTCTAATTATTTTCAGAATGTCTTAAAACCTAGCACACTCTATTATGTATATTGACATAACTTACAGGGCTGTCTCTTTCAGCCCCTCATTTCCTATGAGCTATGGAATTAGTGACAAATTGCATTTGGTGGCTAATGGTGCCATCATACAAACTTGCACAACAACTTGCAGGGTCATGCTCTGGCCTGTCTCATACAGCCTCTTTAGTTTCCTATTGGACATGGGATATGGAAACCAATCAGATTTGGTGACCAATGGTTCCCTTATTAAAATTGGCATCACAGTTTGCAGATTTGTGTTCTGAATTAACTTCTACAGCTCCTGTGCATTTTTATTGGTTAGGGGGGATATTCCTCACATTTCTTCATATTTGGTAGCCAATGGTGCCATTATGCAAATTGTCCCCAAAACTTAGATGGTCATACTCTTGCATGTCTCCTTCAGCCCTCCCCCATTTGTATCCATAAAAGGGTGGATTAGACAAGCCAAAGTGTGAACACACAAACCTCGGTGCCATATTGTGTCACCCTGAAAACACCCTGAAATTATATTTACTAGGAAAAACCACATCTAATTGGTTGTTTATGCTACATATATGCTACTCTTTGTTTATATGTTTTTATTAAACAGCAGCAGTATATCAAGTTCAACATTTTCTAGCATTGGTTATTTGCTACATGTGTAACTGTAACAGAGTAAGACTCATAGCCAGATTTTCATCTCTATTAGGAAGTAATTACTATTTTTGAAGCATACAGGTATAGATCTAGTAAGCCCTTTTGTGTGGGGGCAGGCTGAGTTGTACAGCAATGATCACTGGATTCACCTTCCCCATCCCCCAAATCAACACCTTTTGCCTCCATTGGCAGTATTATATGCTTTTTCTGTTTTAATACTTCCAAAATCATCAGACTTGGTGCTGCAAGGACCTAGTCCTCCACTTCTACAGGCTGGGTGGTCCTTACTGATACAGAGAGTTGTGCTTTGGTGAAGTCAGAGTGGCTCTCTGCACCACTACACTGTAAATATAAGGAAGCTTGATGATGTCAGGGGGATGGTGCCATGACACTCTGCACTTACAGTATGTGTGCAGTCTTCCTGGATTAGTAATGCTGGGAGTCATCAAACTCAGAAGACAGAGGAGATCTTGTGACAAGAAGAGGCAATGAAGGATCAGCCAGTCTGAGCTTAACTATCTTCACTGCCTGCAGAACTATTTTAGGAAATAAACATTTAGCCTGGAGCTTGGCTTTAACAGCATTACAAACCCTTTGACAGTTAAGCACGGTTACAAACAGTATGTATATTTCAACCTTCTATTCAGCTGCTTCCCTGGAGCTTTAAATTTGGTACTGAAGCTATTTGTCTTCTAATTATACCTCTGCTGTCCTAGTCATCATTTACATAGAAGAACTTACTTTCAGTGCAAAGACAATGTTGTCAGTATTTTTGCTATTAAACATACAACAGACTATGTATATGAACTAATACTTTTCTTCTCTTTAACACCAAAAGCAGTACTGGAAACAGTTTATATAAGACTAAAATGGTTAACAAAGCAAAAGCACTGAGTTATGTAACATAAACAATACCTCGGTTCTTGTTTTATTCCCCTTCCTTCAAATGTAGGCGGGATAAACTAATTTTAACAAGTGAATACCTAGCACAGTAAGTTGATGCCAGCCTGCTGATATATCCTCTTTCATATCTGACAACAGGAAATCAATACGCAGTGTGTGGGAGATAATTACACTGTACTAGACTTTATTTGGGAAGCTTTAAAATAATGCGTGCACAAGGACCATGTTTTTATACATAATAAGAAGTTAAGAGGAACAAAATTCTAGCATCTATACATATATGATATATATATAATGCATCCTAATTCTGTAGATTTCCCTTGCTTAGGGAATTATTTACCTAGCAGGAACTGGTAAATAATCCCCTAAGCAAGGGAATGAGGGGAAGATCTCTCAATTTGAACAAGATATAGCAAGGCCTCTGCACATCCACCAAGGAGTCACACATCTCTGATACTCGCAAATGTCGTCTTCCTGATTTGGCTGACAGGCGTTAGCGACACACACATGGGGCAACCTTTATTCCAAATGGAATCACTATATATA
>NW_017307896.1:73607-86803 GCF_000935625.1 Nanorana parkeri
ATATATATATATAACTGCTACAGTTATAACATGTTGAAAATAATAATAATAAAAATCACTTCTGAGGCTCAGAAGGCTACATTTCTACACAGACTGATTATCACAAGCAATCCAGGATAGACTGCCCATAGACAGAAATTGTATTCATACAATGCAACAAATATTGTTACACAATACAACCTAAGCAATTCTAAAAATCTTAAGGATGCTTTAACATATATGTAAATCCATCACTTAAACCTCATATAACCATGCTAATCTAATTTTTAATATTTTCACTTTTATTAAAATATCTGTCTTGCAATGACTATCGAGCATTGCCACTCTACCACGTGCATTTCCAGTGGAGTTTTTAAACGGCCATTCCAACACACTTTTCCAGGCATGATTTACAGTTCTCAATGGTTTATGACTAAATGTCGCCTAGTTAAATGTAACATCTAATTTAAAGGATTGCTATGCAATATGTACCTGATGCATTGATTGGACCATCTTCCCAGTCATATGTTATAGTCATATTGCAGATGTTTTTTAAAAAGGGCCACTGTGGTTATGGTGTGGCACACTGGAAAGATTGGGAATACTGTAGTTGTGATTAGGGATGCACCGATACCGATACTAGTATCTGTGCCAATACAGGTCATTTTCACAAGTGCTTGTACTTGTGAAAATGCTCCGATACATAGCTCTGATGCCAGTGCTTTTAATTTTAAATAGATTCGGGCTCCTCGTTTAGTACGGGTGATCTGGCCAGATCACTTGTAGAGCAGCCTGCTCATCAATCCCTCGCCTGTCCTTCCCTCCAGGTCCCCCCCTGCAAGGTCCGTCCCCCCCTGCAAGGTCCATCCCTCCAGCCGCCCCCTCCCCGTTGTGGTTGTTTGGCTCCCCTGCTCCTCTGGGGGACCCAGAACCACAGCAATAATTTCAGGATGGAGAGCGGGGAACAGAGCGGAGAGCGTCCATTCTCCGCTCTGCTCTGTGTAATCAGTGACGCAGGAGTGCTGTATTCACAGTGCTTCCTGTGTCAGCTGTCACAATCTGAGCTGTACAGAAGATAGAGCACAATGCTGTGCAGGATTTTCTGTACTGGAGGATGGGCTCATAAAGAGAGCCTGTCACCTCCGAATGATATTACATAGGGGCTTGTTAGCTCCTGTGTGATATCAATAAAGTTAAGTGATAATAAAATACTAAATAATAACATTAACCACTTCAAGACCAGATGTTTAGACCCCCTTCCTGGCCAGGCCTATTTTTTATGTGTAACTTTAAATTTGGGGGGACTTAAAATTTGTTTTCCGTTTTTTTTTTCCACTAAACTTTATTGCTATCACATACGGAGGCTAATAAACCCCCCTATGTGATAGCAAAATATGTGACAGGTCCCCCTTATGGAGACATCAGGGGTCTCCAAGACCCCCAATGTCACCTAGGACCCCCCAAAAGAAGCTGATGAAGCAGAGATCTGCTCCATCAGCTTTCCAGCTTCTGAAGCTGGAGAGTGACACAAGAATGAGGAAGTGATGTGATATACAACACTTCTGCATTCTTTCAGAGGAGAGGGGACCGGAGGGAGCTCGTGTACCGAGCTCCCTCTGATCCCCTGTGACACAGGGGACATGCTGATCCGGGGCTCGCACTGGGCACAGCGGAGCCCGGGATCAGCGGGACACCCCCCGGCACCCCCATACACGTGATCCGCTGCCTGTTTTTAAAAAATGGCAATTTCCCTCTCGCGCGCGAGGGGGCGTGTCTAAGCGGACGTCTAAAGCCGCCCACTCAGATCTAGAGAGCTCCGGGCCGGCCGTTTTTCTACTACGGCCGGCCCGTAGGCAGTTAAAGGTGATAAAAAGGTAAAAAATATATTTTTTTTTATAAAAATACAAAATAATAAAATTTAAATTGAAAAAGTGATCAAAAAGAAAAAAAAATAAAAAGTGATAAAAAGATTTTTTTAAAATTAGGTTGTAAAAGAATGTAATAAAATAAAAACCAACCCCTACAATAAACGCATGCATAGGCCATCGTGTGTGTTGTGCGCGCTGAGTGCTACCCTCATTCCACTGTGTGCCATATTGTGGTAGTGGGGCAGTAGGGCTCTCTAACATGCACAATGCACAATAAAGGGTAAGTTCTCCTTTCCCAAGTAATTTGGGAAAATGGAATTACTCACGTAGATCTGGTCTCCTCTTCTCCCCACCAGTGGCGTCACAAGGGGGGTGCTGGGGGTGCGGCCCGCACCCGGGTGACACCATTGGAGGGGTGACACCAAAATGACTTAGTCATACTGCCGCACGTGCACGATGACGTCACACGCATGCACGGTGATGTCTCGGCGGGGTGACACTCGGTTACCGCTCCGGGTGTCACCCAGCCTCGGTACGCCCCTGCTCCCCACTATACTTTGGCGAATGGTCTTTCCCCTCCGCCAGTATGTGTGTACTATCTGTACCCAGTACTGCCATCCAGTGTAGCCCTGTGCTATGGATTTTGAATTTCACTCACAAATTGCGAGTACTCATTGGTCAGTGCGGTCAGGTGACCGGGCTGACCATTGAGAAAAGCGCTTCTTAGCATGGTTAAATATGGTTTTGGTTCAAATGATTTTTTGTATCAGGACAAGTATAATCATGGATTGAGTTTCAGTTCTTCATAATTATAAAGAAACTGCCCTAAAATCATTAGTCTGTTTTGTTTTAGAGAAAATGTCACATGTCCCTTTAACCTCCCTGGCAGTCTGATTATAA
The DNA here is from genome assembly GCF_000935625.1 of Nanorana parkeri. NCBI lineage: Eukaryota > Metazoa > Chordata > Amphibia > Anura > Dicroglossidae > Nanorana > Nanorana parkeri. The sequence goes on from NW_017307896.1 coordinate 76,355, forward strand.
TTTTTTCCTTTTTTGTTCTATCTCTTTTTCGGTTTTTATTTTTAACTTTTAAAATTCCCGTCGGTACTGCTCCCCTGCGACACGGACGCTCGCAAGGGACGGAGCCCGGAAGACGGATGCCGTCATCGGCCGGAGGATGGTACTGAAAATTAACCCCAAGCCACACTCAGGAATACCGCCAAGGAGGTCAAGAAAAAGTATCGTAATTGGTATCAGCAAGCACCTCAGGGAAACTACTTGTATTTGTTTCTTGAAAAAGTGGTAATTGTGTACAGACCACCTTCCAGAAAGCTAATGTTTTTCTCACGTGATTGGTTCAGAACTTTTCCCCAAAACACTAGTCATGTGAACTTCCTACTTTGCACCGTTGCAAGTAAAGCTCACAATAACATTTTCTAAAACTAATGTCACTGATTTGGAGAAGGTTTGTTTTTTCTGCAAACCAAAGGTTTTGCTTTATTTTACAACATTTATTTTATTTTACATTTATTAAAATATGTGATCCTAATATAGAGCCCAGTTTACAACAGTTAGTATTATTTAAAAGCTAAAAAGGTTCCTGTGCAGCATTCTTTAATGTACAGTATTGGAAGACACTTTCGGCCTATCATTATAACTCTTACATTGCCAGAAAAAAAAAAAATATAACAAAGTCATTCCACTGTCAAATATGGCAATAAATCCAATTACTGCATTGCTGCTATCTGCCATTTGTGCAGTTATTTGCCAAGTCTTTGTGTCATCTGGCATTTCAGCTTGAATGCCAAATGGCAGCTTTGTCTGATTTGGCAACCAACGTTTGCAGACAAAATGGAAACAGACCTTGTGTTTGTCTCTCACAATGTGCAACGCTTTAGGTTCAGTCTCAGAAACATTATAAATAGAATAACATAAAACTTCACATACTTCATGTCTGATGCATGGTGAATTGATTATGTTTTAGCACCTAACACACTGTATAATCAATAAGGTTAATACATTACCATTGTGCCTGATCAGATAGATTGCGTAAGGCAAAGTTTTTATGATGTTCCCCATACCTATTGTGCCATCTGAATCATTATAAGAAGTTGCGCCAAGTACTAAAATCCTAAAGACATGATTAGAAGGCTGATGAGTCACTGAACCACCACCCCAGCAGTGACTGTTCCAATTATGTCTCAAGGTTTTTAGGACTTAGTGGAATTTCCTTTAATGATTCAGGTGGATTCCATCTCTTCGATGCCCCCACTCTTTACATCAACCCATAAGTATTTGGTGGAGTCTTATAAGGGCAGCACAGCACAATAGAGATGAGGTAGTTGGGCATAGATATACAAACTGCAGCTATTTGCAGTTTATTTTGATCTGCCTACAGACAAAAGAAAATGTGTGCTTAATCTGGCCCCTTAACGTTGGATAACAGAAAATTAGTATGTCTGTAGGCTTCCAACAGTACTTCCTGACTGCTCAGTGAAACAATGAATCAACTGGCAAAGATTTCCCAACTGATCGCTATTGTTTTCCTTAATGATAATGGTGCCTGCAGTTCTCCCCCATCCTCTTTATATGTACAAGTGACACTCTAACTCTGTTAGGTAGCAAATCAGCATTCAATATATCACCTTTGTACACACGCGCACTGTAGAGTAATTAGTCAAATAATTCTTTAAGCAGTTCAGCTCACCCTGCTTGCCTCTCCCAGCAGTGACTTAGAAGCCTTCTAGTTTCCAATTTAAAAAAGTGCTGGTTATCTGAGATGGGGGAGCAGAGTGAGCTAAACTGCCTGAGAGAGCAAATAGAATTGCTCCACAGTGCCTGCAGCTGCAAATACTTGAATGTCCATAGATTGCCAAGGGTTCACTATATCAGTCAAATAGCTTGATCATTCTGTTCAATTTCATGTTAGTGTGTGGAATTGTGAAATATTTAAACTGCATTTTTTTAAAAAGTGGAAGTGTGTGATACTTCTTGGATGTGAAAAGAAAGAGAACTGTGCCTTGTTGACTTGTGTATCAGCTGATAAAATGCTGGACTAGTTCCTTTTTGCACACCTGGATCTGGTGACCCCCTAGAGTAAAAAAGCACAAATAATGGCCTAAAGAAGACTTGTATTGATTACATTTTGGGCAGTCCCTTCTGAAGAAGTGACATTAAGGGAGGCCAGACCTTGAAGATAAGGCATTGGGTTGACAACAAAGTCCCAGAGAGAGTGTGAGGAGGCACACATGTGCAAAAAAAAAGATATGTTTCCAAGATTCAACACAGCATGGAACTGGTTTAAAAGAAACATTGCTAGAGATTTTGTGCAGTGGCCTTCTGACATGACACATGAGCCCAAGTCATTTACAATCAACCACACTGAATTTAGATAGCTGAAGCTTTTCTTAGGTTTTATGCAGTGGTTTCTTTGTTCAATCATATTCTCATCATAGTATATAGAAGTTAGAGTAGTGATGGAGCTGCATTTAGTTGGGTGCAGTTTAGATAGGAAGTAATGTATAGGTCATGCACATGATGGACATTTGTGTCACAAATCGAATCATATAGCTTTGATTAGGAACTGTGATTAGATACTTGACTGGATGATCTTCCCCAGGAGCTGACCTTCCAAGGCAATTTGAGACAGTAGAATTTGTCACTGATTTTTTTTTATATAATAAGATACCCAATGTCTAACATAAATACATGTTTAAAGGCTGAATGCAGTGTTCAAGTAGCTGAAATGAAAAGTTATTCCAGGTAGTTGTAATGCATAAAGTACTCTTATGGTTTTGTTAATGTAACACACTGTGAAAACAGTCGGGTTGATTTGCTAATGGGAAATAGGCTGTTCACTTTGCAAGGGAATTTTCCCTTAGCTTCGTATACTGTATGTGGGGAAATTAATTTTGCAAAGAAAATCCAATCATGTGCAAATAGAATAAAAAAAAACAATATTTTTGCTTGCCTATGACTGGATGATGGAAGTCAGAAGAGCTTTACCTCATGCACTTAACTAATGGAAAGTTACCTTGCAGAGTAAAAACATCCCTTGCAAAGTGAACAGCCTATTAGCCCTTAGTAAATCAACCCAAGTGTGACTTATCAATTTACTTAAATGATTTTGCAAACAATGATTGAGTTATTTTTCATCTTTTGCCATGTTGCTTTCTTTCTTCTACCTCTGTTCACCCTAATCAACCATGCACATTCTGTTTGGTAAAATACAAATATGTCAAGCATATGCACAAGTATATGGAGCTAGATGGAAGATTCTTCTGTTGTTATCCAGGCTGCTAAAGTGTGTATGAACACTGACCCTCTCTTATTTGTTTTCTTTCGGAAACAAAAATGTTTTGTTATAGCTGCTTTATAAGTGCAAAATAAGACATGTTGATCCTGCCAGAAATCTGGTGAACTTGTAACTTTCTGTGTACTCTGCAGTGTTATCTCAAAAAAGGTTATCTGCCCTGTCCAGGTCATCTATGTGAACCACAAAACACCTCTTTCTATGCTATAACGATGATAGGGAGAAAGGCAGGTGTTCTGTAGTCCAAGCACACTTCCTGTTCTAGCATTACAATGCCGCTGTTCCATAGATACAGTTTAGTAAGTGAATTGTTTCACCGTAGGAAAGGAAGTGTGTTATTAGAATGATGACCAGGTGAAAATATAAAAACGAAAGCAGCCACCAGCCACTTAGAACTGGTGCATGCTGCATTAAGGATTCCAGTGTAACTTACTAACTGATTCAGTACAGTCGCACAGTGCTCATCATCATCAAACGTTGCAAGGTAGCAGCTACAGACTCTGCCTCTAAACCACAACAATGAATAGAGTTTGAGAACAGTTGAGTCAGTGGTGGATGAATATATGGTTTGAAGCAGAGCTTTTTTTGTCATTAAAGTAGTATTAAACTCTCAAACTTTTCAAACAAATATACATTGCCCAGCAAAGCATTGCTTTACGTTTTTGCCCAAACATTTACAATCATCATGTTTCTGAACAGCTGCTTCCAAGTCTCTCAGCTCAGCTTCCCTGAACTTCCTGTCCAGTACAAGATTACAAGAGATAGAGCAGACTTCAGCAACTGTTCATCTATTAGCTTGAAGAAGGCCAGAAGAGAGGGGAGCAGCTGGATTTACTGTGTCTGTGTGTTTGTGGAGACACACAAAGCTTACTAGTACACACAAGGGTGACTGCAGAGCAATCTGCTTGATAAATGAGTCACTCTAAAACAGGAAGTCAGGTCTAGTGCTTGGGGAACCAGCTGAATCTGCAGGAAACTAAAACTTTTAAATATCAAATAACAGCATTCATTGTGAGTGATTTAATCAGCATTTGAAATAGCTTAAAATCCTTTTGACTTTAATATCACTTTAAATACACCATTGGGGGTGGTGAAGTATTCACCCGAGAATGCTGGTCAATGCTGTTGTTCCATATATAGCGTACATACTGTATATTAAATGACTGAGGTTTCACAGCTGGTCTGTTATAAATTTGAAAAAGACTAGAAATTATTTCATTTTCGTGTGCTCTGTAGCCACAATATAAGTTATGGTTTATTAATCATCCATAAATAACGATCTACCTTTTTTCTTAGTAATATACATAAGCAATTTATGTCTACCATGTCAGTTGAAGACTGTACTGACATGCTCTTCTTATATGTATGTCTCACCAGTGATCAATAACTGGTTAATCCAGCTTACTATCCATCATATCTATCGCCAGTACATTTACATTTACCTTTATATACTATACCTAAACCCAAGCTGATTTATGCACCTCAGCTGGAGTTGTCTGATTTCTGGAAGCAAGTGACTACTTTGTGAAGAACACTGTCATACTACACCAGAATATTCCTATGGGGAACATTGTTTATGGCTTGAAGGGCCAATGCTATTAGATGGAGGAACCTAGCATATCCCAGTGGAAGTTTTTAATAAATCAAATTATCTCTTCAATTTTAAATATTATTCTTAGAAATTAAAACTGTTATTACCTATAGGTATTAGAAAATTTGGATTTTAGAAAATATCAAAACTTTTTTTTTTAATGTAATAGGCTCTGTTCACACCTAGGCGTATTGAATATGCATGTTTGTCACGCGTTTCGTAAAAAAAAACACGCGACAAACGTTCATTTCCGAGGGCTACTTGGCTGTATCCCAATGGTAACGCGCAACAAAAACGCCGCAAAGAAGCTCATGTACCTTTTCAGGCGTAGGCCGTTTTGTAGCGCGTTCAGACGGGCTGAAATACGGCAAGGTGTGAACCATACCCAAAGAAAACAATGGGATTTTCATGTTTGAGCGTTTTGTAGAGCGTTCGTAGAGCATTGAACGCGCTACAAAACGTACAGGTGTGAACCAGGCCTTAATAAAAAAAATTATAATAAACAATGTCCCCCAAAGTAAATCCAGTGTCAACCATGTTGTCAAGCAATGTAGATCCACTATCAATCACGATAAGTGATGCATTGACACCCCATACAGGGGATGACCCACATCATAATGATCTCCCCTCCACTCCAGTTACAAATGACGGCCCTGCCAGCTGCTGAATATTAACAAACAAGCGGGGGATCCTGGATGATGTCATGATGGTCATGATCATATTTGGTCATGCCGTCACCCAGGATCCCCTACAAGTTTGGTAATGTTTAGCGGCCTGCCAGGGAGCTATCATTTGCGAAAGAAGAAAAAGATTGTTGTGGCACGTAGTCATCCTGTTATTATGATTGATGTGGATTTACATCACTGGATGAAATGGTTGGTGTTACATTTACATCAGGGGACAAAGTTAATTTTTTTTTATTAAAAATCATTTTCATATGGTGTCTGTGTTTTTAATTAGGTACACTCATTCATAGAAACAGTATATGTGGATTCACAGATACTGTATTTTGGAGCCCCCTTTTTCTAAAAGGGTCTTACAGGTTCTAGTAAGTCCCCCACACTGAACCACACCTGGGGAAAAACTGGCTCAGTGGGGGAGAGGCTTTGTGCTTTCCTCCACAACACACCCTCCCCACAAGGGTTCACACGTTTTGCACCTTATTTCCTGTGCAGTCAGGCTGCATGCCTGGATAAAGGCCTGCTTTGAATTTTTTTGGCAAAACACTATGAGGGTTTTTTTCTCTAAAGGCACAAAACACAATTTTTTGTAAACAATCTGTACTGTCTCTTTAAGAAAAAAGCACAGAGATTGGAATGGATTTTGAGGGGACCCCATGCTATTTTTACAAACAGAAGCAGACTGGGGAAGGATCTGTCATTTAGCGGTGGTAGTTTTTTTTTAATTACACATTTGCTGGAGTACATTGTACAGGTGTGCCATTTCAGGTTGAGAGCATTATTTAAATAATTTGTGTATTTTTAATGTAGCCCTTTAAGCTGCATTGAAGGACCTGCTTTTTTTGCATAGATATATATCTCCTGTAGCAAGACCCAGCTATCCATGCCCTTTTTTCAAGAAAAGCTTGCAAATTGGCCTTGAAAAAGCTCAGAAAAAAATTTGAAGATTCAAGTTAGATTTGGGGTTCCGGACTTCGAAACTTTGGAAACTTTGTTGATTTGCTCATCGCTAATCACCACACTTTACCTTCTGTCTTCCAACCAGTTCATTACCCATGTGCATATACCCTCATCTAGTCCTTGCATTTTCAACTTTTTGCAGTCTTTTGCAGTCTGAATCCATTGTCCTTCACACATAAGAAAATGAATTGCTTGGACTGATGATCTTTTTTAGCTTTAAGCTGCAGTCATTCCCAATATTTGTAGCAGCATCAGCTCTAAAATTGCTTTGTAGATAATCATTTTAGAGGACATAGTGACTGAAAAACTGCTAACAATCCAAGTTTAAATAAATGCCACACAATTATATAATTTCAACTTCAAAACATTTTACGGTCAAATCTTCTGCAGTTTGTTGAATTGTTCTCTTATGACTTGAAACAATGAAAATCCATTTATCTTTGCAAGTGCTACACAGAGAAAGCACAGGTTGCATTGACCGTGTATGCATCACCCTTGTGTCAGTGATGTCTTGTGAGTATTTACCACTGAGCCGTGTTACAGAAGAGCATATAGTTCACTCTACTGCCTTGAAACTGTACCTTGTCAAGGGACTGCTATCAATCTTTTGATGCCAGGGAAGAAATGGTTTACTGAACTTTGCTGCAAGGGGTGCATTGACTAGTACTTCTTAACTTAGAAAGCATACCCAGTTACACAGGTGACTGACATCAATAATGTGCTTTCACTTTGTGAAAGCGTTACGTATAGGACTCAAAAAAATACAAGCAAATAAATAATTGTGTCTAAATATGAATAAATCCTATCAGTGCACAATAAACCTACACTATTTGATCAAACCTTTCCACAGATTTATGTTAAAACCAAATGCAAAATCTAGTTAATAACTACCTAAAGACAAACTATATTATTATAAATTTACCAGTAAAACTGTAAAGTCTCACTAGTCAGTATGAGCCACCCAAATTGCTTTGATCTATCGCACATATGGAGATAGAGTAGGGTAGGTGTGCTATACTTAGCTGAAACTCATATGGCTCTAGGTCCCTATATGTGTTGTAAAGTAGCCACCGGTCCAAGATCGCACCACTGATGGATTACAGTCTCACGTTTAGTTAGATACTTTGTTTTGAGATTGTAGTTCATCATGGGAGTGAGCTTGGAATGGTGGCTACTTTACAACACACACAGGGACCATGGGGAACAAGCTACCCTCTAGAAAGAAGGACAGTGTCAGCATGAATTCAGAGATGATTTGAGGATCTACAGCTGACTATAAACAGCTGTCTACACAAATTAGAAACATTTTTGTTAATAGTTAGAATACTCAAATACATGTTTAAGATGTAACTCCTGAGTTTAGTGTCAATTTAAAGTAATAATACTATGTTACAGGTTAGCTTGAGCCTAATTGTTGTCATTTATCATGTTTCTATGTTCTTGTATGAAGGCTTCATTTACAAAATTATCTTTTTAACAGAGTTCCATTGCTCTTATTGCTCTCACCAAACAGAATCCACATCTAGAGACATTCTTACAAATGTGTAGGGAGGTGGCAGAAACTGTCCCTACACAGTACAATAGGTAGTCTCAAAGTAAACCCTTACTGACTACGTCATACATTTAACAAAATCAGTCACCTACAATTACCTATAATCTGTGTACATACATACCGTTTAAAGCAGTGGAAGAAAGTTAAGAATGAAGAAATTATAAGAAAGCTCAAAAGGCTGGGGCTGGCATCTTTAGCTTAGACTAATTGAAACACAAGTGCTTCCCACCTCACCAGCCCCCTTCATTTCTATCTGTACTTTCTTTGCCTTGTACTGTTCTGATATTCCTTTCCCATTTTCCGTATGTTTGTCTGAAGCTGTTGATAAGTAAAATAAGTCTGGCAGCTTTATTCATGATTGACTGCAGTTGTTCTAATGTTTAAAAGAGGTAAAACTGTTGTTAAAATTACAGTAGTCCAGACAGGATATCCAGTGCATTCATTAATAATTTAATAGCTTCACTTAGGGGTGAGTGCAGACACATTTTTGAAACTTTCATAGTGCTATGTTGGAGGTGGGGTGGGTGAAGGACAGAGCAGAATCAGCGTTGATACCTAAGCATTAGGCTTAGTTATTAATGAAAAATAAATAACAGGCATAGAAATATTAGTAGCTGCCAGTTTGAATAGCTAAAGCAGTGTGCCTATTATTTAAGAGACAAAATAAATAATAATGTGAGCAGGTTCAAGTGTATTACTGAATGTAAAAAAAAACCTAGGGTCAGAATGTGACCCGCATTAAATGGATTGTACTTATTTATCTCTTCTTCTTAGTATGTTCGGGACTAAAAAAAAAATAATAATAAGTAAAGTTTAATTCAGGTAAGTATGAAATTATGCATATTGATGTTTTATATTCTCCTTTCCAGACAGAAGGTGGTGCTTTAAGCTTCTCTTTGACATGTTTTACAGTTTCTTCTTAGTAAAAACTTGTTTTTATGGAACTTAGGGGTCTATTCACAAAGCTGCCGAGGGCAGCCGAGTGAATGACCGATCAGAAGTGAAGTGAGCCGAACACTGTTCGGCTATTCACTTCAGGCTGGTACGGCTGCTTTCAGCCGTACATCGGCGGAAATCAGCCGTACATCGGCTTGCTTCGTGTGGCTTCGGATCAGCCGAACATGCTCAGCATGTTCGGCTGACCCGAAGTGCAGAAGGAGTTCGACTCAGCCGATCCAACATCTGGATCGGCTGAGCCGAACCTCCGGCAGGCTTCACACTGCTGTTCGGGCTATTCTGAAAGATCCCGAACAGCAGTGAGAGAATAGCCGAATGCCGCCAAGCGGCATTTGGCTCGGCTGTTCTGAGAAGCTGAAATGTACACGCACAAGTAAATGAGTAAGAGCAGAAAATCATTTTTCTTCCCTCCTTTAGCCCAACATTTGTTGCCCTCTCTTTAGAAACCCCTCGTCCATTAAGTCTGCATTAAATGTATGTTGGTAAAACAAATGATAGTGTATATCATGTAGCCCCCAACACCTTTTGTGAGGTTACTCCAAAAAATGTAGTGATTGCCAGAGCTGTAGTCAGTCTGGCTGAATTATAGTTGGCATTTATCTGGTAATTCCAGGTGTTCTGGCATTGATTGTATCTGCCTAAATAAAGTGTGACTCTGCTGCAGTGGGGGACACTGTGAGTGTGTGTGTAGTTCACCAGCCAATCACTGGGGCTCTCATGGCCAGTGTTGCATGCTACCACAGGGCATATACACTCCAGGGAATTGCCATGTGCTCAGACTGGCTCCAGCCATAGGGTAGCCCAGGTTGGGGTGTTGGCTAGCCTGCCCCTGGGCTAGGCCTGGGGGTGGGAACACCTGTGTGTGGAAAATGCTCTTTTAGGCCTCAAGCCTGAAGGAGGCCTTTGCTGCTAATTGAGGAGGATAACCAGGGAAGCTGATGGCTGCTGGAGGTGCCTGGGATATAGAGGTCTTGAGTCTGTGTCTGCTTCACCCTAAATGTCTAGGCCCATTTACCCTCTTTCACAGAGTGAATATGTGAATATAATTCTTCAGCATCATACTTCTGGCCTGGATTTCAACTCTGTTGGTCACCTGAAGAGGGTGGTTACCAAAATCCCTGGACAGGTTATGTCTGGGAAGATTCTCATTCATCAAGGTCATGTTATCAGCTTCCTCAATTCAGAATGACTTGTACAAAAAATTATCTGGGAATAAATATGGTGAATTATAATTATACAGGTTTTATATAGCGCCAACAGTTTGTGCAGCGCTTTACAATATATTGAATGTTACTCCAATCCACATAATATGATAGTCACAACCAGGTGTTGATGGTATTTGCATATTTGGAGTCTAGGAGGTGTTATTAGAGAGGTGTTAAAACAGCATTGTATGCAGCAGATAATAGATGTCTCACTCCCCCCCCCCCCCCCCCCC